>NC_057688.1:823762-858762 GCF_014466175.1 Vespula pensylvanica | reverse complement strand
CCTTCTTTTCCTCTTGGGATGAATGGAAGACTCGAACTCTGTCGAGCAAACTCTACTGGTTGGCAAGTGGAGCACGTCTATAAAATAAATACCAGCGAACCTTGTTATGCTTCTCCTTCGCTTTGCTATTGAACTTTAGAAGTCGCCGTAAACCTTTTAAATTCTCCTTTCGCCGTTGGTCGCGCACACGATCGATTCGCGATAAGATCGCCGGCTCCTTTCGAAAGTATTACGGTTGATTATACGCGTGCCGATTCCGTTAATAAGTCACGAGTCATTGTTCATTTCTGATCGTTTTCCTTTCGAGTATTATTATCAGAGGTGTATGATTTGCTAATGTATTTTTATCATTTTATAAATATATATATATATATATATATATTTTAATCTTTTAATAATAATCGATATATAAATAATAAAAATTATTTATAATCTTCTAATAATAATCTACTATACAATATGATCTATGATGTATGTATCTACTCATTGATTTTTAATATATATATATATGTGTAATAAACAAAAATGGAGAAAATCTAACCATCCACAATGATCTATGATATATGTACTCAGTGATTCTTAAAAAATATATATATATATAAAAGATGAAAAAAATTTAACAATCCAGTATGATCTATAATGTATGCACTCATAGATGTTTTTTATCATTTATAAAATTAGAAAAAAAAAGATAAAGAGAATCTAACTATCTAATATGATCGGTCCATAATGACGATCACGCAGTATCGATATTTTTCTTCTTTCTCGTTTGTCGACCTCAAATAATTCGTCATCCTCGTTTCCTCGAAGGAAGAAATTAAATCGAAAAGTCTATAATTTCAAGAGCGTTATATATATGCATCAAGAAGAGACGCGGTAAGAGTCATTAAACGATTCTCGTTACGAATGATAGCGAGTTAATATCCAATTACGGTGCATTTATAACGTCGAAAAACCGGACAGGGACGAGATGAAAAATTATGAGGAGTAATAGCGAGCGTCCCGTAGAGCATCTCGATCGGTCCGAAAATTATTGGGTGTAAGACGTTAATTCGTTCGATAATCGTTACCTTCGTGCATCGTCTTCGATAATATTTTTTTCTCTTTCGTTTTCGTTTCATTTCGTTTCGTTTCATTACGTTTTATTTTGTTTCGGGCATATCGGAAAATCTAACTCTCGTTTTATCCCTTATCTTCGGTAGTTTCTATCGTTTCTATCGTATTTTCATTTCTTTTTTATTTCTTTTATTTTTATTTTCTTTCCAACGTTCCATGCAACACTTCGATAAAATCCTAGACTAAGACTCTCGTCTTCTTGGATCTCGATTTCGAGTTTTTATTATTTTTTTCTTTTTTTTTTTTTTATGCGATCAAGGCCGGACGTTTAATTGGATCATACGAGAATATCTCAGGTTTACTACGGCTAATTACCACGGTAATTATTTTTAGATCATATTGCATTCACGGCTCGTCGAGCGAGTATTCGAAACATTCGCTTTGAAGTTTCACCGATGAAACTTAGTAGGTACGCGATGTTTCAACCGATGAGAGACTTCTTCCGTAATCGTTTCGAATGATCGCTCGAGGAAAACGGTATAGAGATCGGCGATAATCGTTACATCGACCTATCGAAGTCATCGGGTTATTGACATACCGTGTGTGTCGTTCCTTTTAAAGATCGTTATTTAGAGTTTTTGAAAAGAACTGGCTATATAGATTAATAAAAATGATTTCATTGCATGGGTTTCTTCGTAAAGCAACTCGTTTAAATTTGTTATTCGTTTAAAAAAGTAAATCCGTCCTTTATTGTTATATAAACTACGCTTTCTCGGTTATCTGTAGAAATATATATATATATACAAAAGAAAAAGAAAAAGACAAAAAAATATGTTCAGCCGATGAACGTTGCGTTGCTATCTTTGTTATTTATGCACAGGTAAAGAAGAAGAAATATTATATAAATCAGTAGAGATTCTTTATACCGAACGCGAACCGATAATTATAGGCTGAGGTGTTACCGAGAAGAGAGGGGTGTTGTTTCTGATAAGACGCCGAATGAAATATCGTCTTTTACGCGATACATAAGCTCGAGTTACTCGTTATACCTACTTACATTACTTACATGTCTCGTATCGTTTACCACGAATCTTTCTCCGACGGGCACTATGATATTCTTCTTTTCTTTTATGTTTAATTTATAAGAAAAAGAATATATAATATCCTTTCTAGACCGTACATTTATATAATTTAAGAGAGTATTCACGCGATATCTTCTTCGTTAAATTATATTTGATAAATATTAACAAAAAACAATAGAAAAATCCCTGTTGATAGACCGTAGAAGTCCCGGCCTTTTATCTGAATTTAAAACTTGGTAACCTTGAATCGAACCACCTGTTACTACTGGTAACGTCACGCTCGGATTAATTCGATCGTAATAATGGGACGAACCAAACGATTATTATCAGTCGGTCTAAGATTTAATTCGCCGCATACCAAAGGTTAGATACGTTAACTATGTATCTCTTAGTCGTACCATTACATTCTCTTAAAGAAAATCTCGTTGGTAATCGTAACCAACGGCATTTTATATTCTACGGACGAGGAAGTTGCCTAACCTATGAAACATAAAGAAGAAGAAGCAGAAGAAGAAGAAGAAGAAGAAGAAGCAGAAGAAGCAGAAGAAGCAGAAGAAGAAGAAGAGAGCACCGAAGGTGAGAAAAGCTTCTGGCAGCTGTTCGTGTCTCGCATCGTACACCATCCTAGACCGCAAAATTCCTACGTAATTTCTGAGTGGTCGATTCCATTGCTCCGACCGAGCATTACCTACCTACATACATACATACCTATCCCTTTCACCCTTTTCTCTTGCTCACGAACACGTGCGTATCGTTTTATAATACGCGGATGAGCGCGTTAACCCGTATTTCTTTCGTCACTATTTCTTTTTCTTCTTGTTTTTCTGTTCTTTTCCTTTTCTTTTTTTTCCTCTCTTCTTTCTATATCATTTCGTTTGGAAAAATAATAATATAAGAGATATACGAAATGTTTAAGAGAGCGCGATATTTTCACTTGACCGAGCATTCCTCTACGTTACGAAATTTCGATCGAAACTCAATCTGCATTTTTATGAGGGTAGTAGAAGACTGCTAGGATAATTGCAAATTGCGTTGCAACCCCCTTCTCCCGGCTCGCATTCTACCCCCCTTATCTTACTACGATCGCGAGATCGCATCGTCTTTTCTATTTAGAAAATATTTAGGAATGCGTTGAACGATCTTTCTTCTTCTTCTTCTTCTTCTTCTTCTTCTTCTTCTTCTTTCCCTCCATCCCTCTCTCTTTCTCTTCGTCTTGTTCTTCTTCTTCTTTTTCTTTCTTCATCTTCGTATTAACAATTTTTCTTTCTTTCTACGCGCGAACCAAAGTCCGGTTTTTGCCCGACGCCATTTGTGGTTAATACGGTCGTCGGTCCGAGCAACGTACTTACTTACTTACTTACTTACTTACTTACTTACTTACTTACTTACTTATTTGCTTGCTTGCTTGCTTGCTTGCTTGCTTACTTACAACAACGACGATAGATACTTTTATAAAACATGCCAGAGATGGAATTTAGGACATGCTGTCATTTCAATAGCAATTGACTAGCCGTAGCGGATAATTAACACGGTATTAAGAGTTATCTTCGTAAATTCATCGGATCGTCGTACCTTCGAAACACCTTCTCAGAGTCGGCCGATATTCGCCTAACGTGATTTACGACCTTTTATCACGCCAGGCTCGCGTTCTTCTTCTTCTCCTCCTCCTCCTCTTCCACCTTCTTTTTCCATTTTTGATTTCTTTTTTTATTCTTACCTTCGATAGATCGAGGTAAAGAACATCGAGGATATCTCTCGGTGATAATCGATATCTTTATTGGTATTGCTTTTTGATTTGTCATAAAAAATATTCTAAATATCTTAAAAAGGATATCTTTTGGAGATAATCGATATCTTTATTGGTATTCATTTTGATTCGTTATAAAAAAAATGTTGTCCCTTTTAACGAACTTCATTCATTCCCATAGATGCTGTTTCTTATCTCGTTTTATGGGATTATATTAAAACGTGGGATTAACGTGACATTAGAAAGTAAGATTTTTCCAAAATTGGGTTTGGATGATTGCTTTTTCACGATTCTTTTCCTTTCTTTTTCTTCTTTTTCTTCTTCTTTTATTCACCGTGTAAAAATAGCAAAATTTCTTTCAGCGAAAAGCCGAGAGTATAACGAGTAAGTGTGGAACGAATCGCTTCGATTAGACGCACGGACACGTTCGAGAGGAGAGACGAATCGTTAAAGGGTTAAAGGTCAACCTTAGACATCCCGAACGTTTCTAGATGTTTTACCGTCTTAGATTTCCTTAGAGATTTCCATTGAAATCTATTATCGAAATTAAATATTCGATTTCGATTTCGAAACCTTTGAAATTTCCAATCTCTCGATGAGAAATTGTTATTCGTTTTGCGCAAAATCGTTCTGATAATTTCGAACGAATCATTTTGCGTACTCCACATCGTAGGACAGTTTTAGATTAACAAAATTAGTTATCGATCGTTCTGATTATGATCCTCTGAAAAACTTTTCTTTTCTAATCTTTCTGTATTAATAAAGTCTGATGAATTATTCTTTGGATAATGGAGTTACGTCACTTTGTTAACACGTATATTGTACTTTCTTATTTAATTGCTACGTTCAGTTAGTTTTCTCTCGAATGATGATAGGCCTTGCTCTTTCGTAGATAGTTCGTGTATATGTGCACATAGCCACTGGTAAAACTTGGAACACGTTAGACGCTTATACGATAAGTCGTGTCGCGTCCACACGTTTCTTATTCACACGCATACACGCACACACGCACACACACACATACATACACACATATACGTATATACTTTACGTTACATGCGGGTATCTCGAATATCCTTTCTACGTGAGATCAACGCGGGATCTATCCCGCGATCATGCGCGAGTTTCCCATGGATTTCACTAGCAAGATGATGCGGGTATATCGTTGTCTACTTCCATGGACTAAAGGTCCTCTTCGGGGTCATCCCTCAGGGATAAAACCCTCCGAATTAGGCTATCGTTCATGCGAAAAATTCACTATTGGCAAACCGGCTCGCAATTAACGTCCTATCTCTCTTTCGTTCAAGAATAAACCGCTCTTCGTATTTCTTCTTATAATCTTCGAGTAGTTAAGTTAACGGCTGGCCGATACCTACAACGAGTTCTTCAAGGACTAATGGAAATTTTCCTTTTCTTTTTCTTTCTTTCCTTCTATTTTTTTCTTCTCTCTATATTATCGAATGACAATGACTGAGATGTGAAATACATTTATAATTTTTTACGAATCTCAATGGCATATAACCTTACGTCGAACGATCAATCGTTCATTAGATTCGTGTCTAGTGCTCCGTGCACCGTAACAAGTAGTAACAATGATATCCTTTTTTGTTTCCTTTCGCTACATTACTAAACAAAACGTTCGCGCAAATTCTAACGCGAGTTCGAACGGATGGATCGTGTAACACGTAGGAACCATTAATTCCAAAAGATCGGTCCGTATGTCAAAATTATCGTGTTGACCATCGCTAAAGGATGTTACCGTTACTTCCTCCTTTCTCGCTCGTGGGAATGATTAAAGAAGATCCAACTCGGAGATCAATAATACCAACATTCTCTCTTGTATCTTCCGTCATTCGCGATATAAGTCGAGCGATACGAACCTAAAGTATACCGTGTGTTTCGATTTTAATCGTTTCGAGTCAACGACCACGGTCAAACAGATTACTTCTTGTTTAATTCGATTCATTAAAATTTTGATTTATTCAATTCGATTAGGTAGCGACGTGAATGCGTTAAAAAAAAAAAAAAAGAAAAAAGAAAAAGAAGTCGTAAAGGAAGATAACAAAAAAGATAAAACACGAAAAAAAAGTTGTTGAAATTATTATTAAACCAGAGGCGAGATCGTTGCATATCTCAAAGTCTTTCATCGATCATACACTCGTTCTTCTCCCTTTTGCACATTTAACACTCGTGCTTATTTGTCTCCCACTCTAGCTCGTGATAATTTATTTCCCCTGTCGTCGGTTGCGCGCATAATCGCATAACCGTACGTCTGTATAAAGTATTAGAAGCCCTTTATGTACTGTACATACGTTTACGGTCTTGCCGAGGAAACGACGGGGCTCCTTCACGGAACAATGTCGTTTCGTAACTTCTGCGGAGCTCGCTGACTTTCCGCTTCGCGGAAGAGTCCCGTACATCTTCCGTTCTTAAAGGCCGACGGTACGATTGCTTTTCTAAAACGGAAGATGTTCTGTGGAAAATTTCGTGAGAAAATAGTTTCGACGATTTTTAAAGATTTTCGATGAAATTGAAATATTCTTTTTCGTAGAAAAATAAAAGTTTCTTATTCTTATTCTTATTCTTACTCTTATGAAATTTTTATTCTTATATTTAATAATCTAATAAATAATAATATTTATATTCTTATATTTTTGTTCTCATTCTTATTCTTATTCTTATTCTTATTCTTAAAGTTATATTAATAACTTGTCGAGATATATCGGATGATGTTCTGAGATAAATTTTATGAGATAATAGAACGATTTTGGATAATTATAATTATCTACATAAATCGATTTCATTTTATTTTTGATGGAGCAAGATGAAATCTTGAAAATGTACTATTTTTTTTATTTTTTTGAAGACTTTTAAGCGAGATATTCTTTTTCGTAGAAAATGAAATTTTGGTTTTTTTTTGTGTCAGTAATTTTTTTGTAACTTTTTGTAATATTAATAATTATCGATATATATATATATCAATTTAATTTAATATTTAAAGGAACAAATGAAATCTCGAAAAGTTATATATTTATGTCTTTTTTTTCTTAAAGGACGACGCGATTGATTTTCCTAAAATGGAAGATGAGCTGAACAAAAGTTCGTGAGAGAATTGTTTTAAGAATTATTTAAAACTTTCAAGCGAGATATTTCTTTTCATTGAACAAAAAGTCTTATTTTATAATACAGCTAATTATCGAGATATCGATTTATTGATTCGTCCAAAAAAGTCATGTCGATTATCTTCCTCCATCTTCAATAAAACGCAAGATCAAAATGAGTTTTTAAGTTAAACGAAAAAGAAAAAGAAAAAGAAAAAGAAAAAAAAAACTTTTATAAAGAGATTCAATCGAATGTAACGTTTTAACTTATTTATTAGATATAATAATTATGTTTAGTTTTATATATATTTTATATATATATATATTTATATATATATATTTGTATAGCTTATATATATATATTTTTACGTATACATATCATTTAAAAATAAAACATTTATATCCTAAAACTTCAAAACTTAAATTAACGTTTATATTTTTAAACGCATATATCAGAAAAGAAATGATCCACTTGTTGGACAGTCCAATTTAATACGAACAAACAAATATAAAATCTCATGAAAAAAACAAAACCCTTTATAAAATTTACGTTTGTAAACTTTCTCTAAGGAATAACGTAGGATTCTTCGATTCCAACGAAATTTGTTTTAACCAAAGAGAATCTATGACACGTAACATAATCTTAAAACTCGTTTACGGTTTCCCATAGTCGAGACATTTCCTGCGCTTCATTGATATCACCGACGACAAGCTATGACCATTAGAAGCAAGCTCGCGGCCTCGCCTTTGCCCCATTGCGTGGGATTTACGATTACAGAAAAGTTAGTGTTATAACCATAATGTTCATCGGTCGTAGTCGTAGGACTACTTTCTCGAGCCTTCTCCCTATTCACGCTTTAAAGAAAGATCTTCGAAGGAAGAAAAGGACCTTCCACGTTTGTTTCTTCACGAATAGGGTAAGAAGACTTTCACCATTTTTACTATGAAAGCGTTAACACCATTTTATATATCTTATAATTGTTTTTCTTACTTTGCATATGGTTTTGCTTCTTTCTCTGTTATTATGGCTTCTTCCTATATGGTCTTAAGGGTTGTCACCTTAAACTATAAATATTCTCTTTCTGACTCTTTCATTTCTTTTCTCTCTCTCTCTCTCTCTTTCTTTCTTTCTGTTGGTACTTCTCCCCTTCGGGCAAAGTTCGCATCGTCCGGCTGCTTGTAAAATATACATACCTACGTACGACAGCGTTCACGGCGATAATTTAGCCAACATTTTTCCAGGAAAGGTACCCTCGGTTAAGGCGAACTGTATGGAAGATACGAGCGCTTTAATAAAGCAGGTGTCGGTACGTAGTTCTAACATATACGCAAAAGAGTCTGGTACGCTTCCAATGTAAAGTGCATTTTGCTTGCCAGTTATAAGTACATAGGTACTTGTACAAGTAACGTTAGCAAGAACGAACCACACAGGTGAGATATCTTTTTTTTTTCTTTTTTTTTTTGTGAATGATTACGAAGAATATAGCGTAAGGACGCGTCCATATTCATCGTCCTTTCTTACTACTCTTATTTTTTCTTTTCAAAGTTTCATTTAATATATGAGATTCATAGGTTAGAGTTTATCACCGGTCTATCCGTCGGACCTCGTTGACCTTAGGAAATGTGTTTCGCACTTTCAACGATGTTCCTGACATCGAGTGAATACTTTTCAAGTACTAATTACTAACACAACGTTGGCAAGCAAGCTCGAGAGATCTCGAGGTGTTTGATCTTTGAACTCTCATATGTATCACTTTTGTATTCTTTTCATTCTGAAGTACCTATAGAACATTCATACAAGAAAGCAATAATCGTTTTTCGTAGAGTCATCGAAAGAAGATTGGAAAACGTCTTCTTCGATCAAATATATATATATATATTAAATATATATAAATTTAGATATTCCCGAAAGTTTCTGTCCTTTATAAACATTGCTAAATAAAGCAACTGCGTACAGATAGTGAAAGAAACTTTTATATAAAATTTAATAGAAACATTATATATATATATATATTTATATATTTATATATAAACTCTTATATATACACATATTATATATACTTTGTTTTATATATATATATATATATATATATATATATATATATATTCATATACATATCTATATGACATATCTCTTATATTTCATCATCGTACGTTTATATATGTTACTACAAAAAACTATCTAAACAAATACAAATGGATTTGACATTGAGAAGAATAATCTCACGAGAATGTTGTGTGGTGTAAGGTCGAGACGCAACTCAGTCGGGTTAGAACTCTCATATCGAGAAGGTCTAATTGCTCGGAGCTCGTATTTCACGGCTACGTCGGCGGCTTCTCTTCTCTCTCTCTCTCTCTCTCTCTCTCTCTCTCTCTCTCTCTTTCTCTCTCTCTCTCTCTCTCTCTCTCTCTCTCTCTCTCTCTCTCTATTTCTCTCCACACGATGTCTCCGTCATCGGTAAAGACTTTTTGCTATAAACTCGCATAAGTACTTAACGTACCTTCGTATTCCTCAGCGCTCGAGGAGGCCACTATGGTGGGCCATATCGATTATGCTTATTGAATATCGTCATTCAGATTAATTATTTGTTCTCTTAACTCGTGTTTTAGTATCTGCTTTTACGAGTATGCGGGCGCGCGCTCACTTACTCTCATGCACTTAAACAAGCGTACTAGTATAGTGAGTAAAGTAACGGGTGGGAGCCGCGTTCGCATAAATTCCTTTCACCTTCTCTCCTCCATGCTGCGTGAGCAACGATCTTGCGCTCTGTACACACACTCCTTCTTCCCTCGAATCCAATCTTCTTTCTCTTCGTATTATAGATCCCGTCTTCTTTCCCCTCCCTCCCATCCCTCCACCTTCTTCTTGATCATAGAGATTTTTCTATGAAAAAAATTAGACGTTTCTAATCGACGATCGACATTGACGAGAGAGACTTATCATATAGGTATAATATATTACATCAATTACGTACGGTTTTTATTAAGTGTATGATCTACTGGATAGAATTATTATCTTTTTTATTTAACATCCAATGACCCACATACGTATGATCTGAAGCAAGTAAATATATATATATATATATATATATATATATATATATATATATGGATCGAGTGTCCTTCTTCGCTAGAGAATAACTTCTTCGATATTCTATTACAAATCTTTTACATCTCGGATAAGAAATTGAATTTATTTGTAGGATTCGAACGTATTACTGTTTAACCTAATATTTTTATCGGGTCGTAAAGAATCGGATCGTAGAGAATGTATGATAACGTTGGAAGGTTTACCAGGTCGATCGAAACGTCGTCGTCCGTTAGCGTTATTCAAACGCACGTCGACGCGAAGAATTGGGAATAGTTTGAACGAGAACGGTCATCGTAAATTATGGTCTTTTGGCTCGTGTATCGAAGGTGTGTACCTACCTACCTACCTACCTACCTACCTACCTACCTACCTACCTACCTACCTATCTACCTACCTACCTACCTACCTACCTACCTACCTACCTACCTACCTACCTACCTACCGGTTGGTGAATTGCGAGAGTTGAGTGCTTGTGTTCGTGCTCGGCCGTTCGCAAAAGCGTCTCTTCGATTCACCGCGAGCGTCTCTTACGATTCCCTTTCACCTAACGGTTCCCATGCACGATAATATCCGATGCCCGGGGAAGAGGTCTTTCTCTTTCTCTCTCTCTCTCTCTCTCTCTCTCTTTCTCTCTGTCTTTTTTTATCTCTCTCTGTCTCTCTGTTTATCTCTCTGTCTGTTTATCTATCTCCGTCTCGCTCTCTTTTACTCGACATGAAAAGCAAAATCGCCGTTCACGAGCATCAGTTTTATTTACTTTTTGAAAGGTACCAGTTCGCAAATGGCCCGACGTAGATCCCGAAGTTAACTCTTTTCTTCTCCCCCTGACTGTAACAGTTAACAGCTTACATAGGACGGATGCGGCCCCGGTGAAAGCTGACCCCGCAAATATTCTCAGGGACGACCCACGTTGCACCAAGAGACGCGACTCGCTCCGTGATGCGATTTCTCCGTTTCCCGATCCTTCCCTACCCTCCTAACGATTTCTATGACATTATGTTGGAAAGTTAGAAACTGAATTCAATGTAATCGCGAGCAAATAAGTAAGATTGTATAACTATTGCGATCGTTCTGGACCACCCAATGTGTATCCTCGTAATGTTATCCTTATGAGGAAAATGAAAAGGAAAGAAAGAAGAAGAAGAAAAAAAAGAAAGACAATAAAAGATACACGGGTAAAAACGAAATATTTTTACCATCGGAGATATCTCCGTGTGTCGTGGAAAAAGAAAAAAAACGGAAGGTAAAAAAAGAAAATAAAAAGAATGAAAGGAAAAATGGAGAATTTCAATAAAAAAGGTTGATTCGATAGACCGTCACATAGATACGTAGCTATTCGCTAAGAGTCGAGTCACTGTCCACTCGATTTTATTTCCAAGTCCTAAGGGAACGCAGACAGATAGGAGGGAGTACTTTAAATACGGTATATAGTAACGTAATCTCCCTAATACAAGGAGCACGTAAACGCCAGTAATACCGATTCTATCGGATTTTAGTAGATAAAAATTATTAACCGAGTAGTAGGAGTTGTACCAGTAGCAACAGCAACAGCAACAGCAACAGCAGCAGCAGCAGTAGAAGCAGTAGTCTCGAGTAGCAGCATCACCAGCAAACAGCAGCAGCATCTTGCTCGTCGGCAAAGATCCCTATTTACAACGTTCAACGATTACAAGTTGTAGTGAGCTACTGAAATACACGACAACGTGCGGTCGCTTCCTTTGATATCTACGTACCACTACCAGTCTAATCCTTTCTGCCTGCTGCGTCTCGATGGACTAATGCCATTGAAATTAGATAATACGATTCCGCTTAATGTCCTGTGAAAATTCAAGCACCGTCTTTCTATTATAACAAATTCAAACATAATATATGCGTGTGTGTGTGTGTGTGTGTGCATAGGATATTCATTAAATCGACAATAATATTTTTTCTTTTTATCGATTTAAAATATTTACTAATTAATTTCTCTTATGGAATTATAAGTAAATTTGATGATATTATATCATGGTGTATGAAGTAACATACAGTGATTACGTCGTATATATGCTTGAAATTTATACATGTATGATTACCGATATATTGCTATAATTTAATATTAGATTCAATTAGTATACTTTTTTATCAGATTTAGAGTGGTTTATATTTCTAATCTGTACGTACTAATATCTACATAAATCGATTCTAATGATAATAGATTTTACTTATATATAGTTGTATGCTATATACGTAACTACTGTATGTTGCGTTTAATGTAGTTTTATATTACTCAACAATAATAGGAAGTTATTAATTTATATATGAATTCGATCGTTTAAAAGATAAACATAAATATATTTTCAAGATCATTTCGAACGAGATTATAAAGAAGGAATTACATTTTTAGAGATCAACGAGGTCCCAATTACACAAAGAACACTCTTGAGGCAGGTTATGGCTCCTATTCGGAATTCATCATTCCGTTGGCTTGGTGAAAGTCGAGAGGATGCGACGACGAGTATGGCTCGCAAAGCGGAAGCTTTCTCTCTCTCTCTCTCTCTCTCTCTCTCTCTCTTTCTTCTTTTTTCTCTTTTTCTCTTCCTTTTACTAGGTGCAAGGTTGTAAAATTGTTGGGGCCGATGCTTTCTTTGCCGGTAGCGCAGTGACTGGAAAAAGCTTCCTCTTAGATAATTATGCTACTTTATCTTTCTTTCTTTATCTTTCTTTCTTTCTCTCTCTCTCTTTCTCTCTCTCACTATATATATATATATATATATATATATATATATATATATATATATATATCTTTAACTCGTAGTATATTTATGCAGATGTATTTTTAAATCTCGAAAATCTTTGACAACTTCCTGAAATTCATTACAGTCGAATGCTTCTCATAAACCGCGTTAGAATTCAAAATAATATCACGAATATTATTCTAACCAAAAAAATGATAATAGTTTCATTAGAATTCTAATAAACTATGAGTTGTGCACCACTGGCTCGTAATATTTACCATTCTTGCTCGTTTGTTTTCTACATGACTGGTTCTTCCTCGAATACATTGTGTATCATTAGAGATGGCGAAAAAATATGTTATATTTTTATCCCGATAAAACGACCGGTACTTACTAAATCGGAACTTTGAATATCGTTATATACGCTTGTGTTTAGGAATATGTGATTTATTATAATTGAATCAATTTTATTAACGTATTTTGAAAATTCGTTATTTCGAGAAAAAACCATTCATTTTTATTGCCATATATATATATATATATATATATATATATATATATATAGACACACACATATGTCTATATATATATATATCTTTGTAAAAAAGAAATGAATTTACTGTGAGTTCAAGTTTAATTTTTCAAATACCTTACGCACGTTAACGCACCGCTACCTTTGGAATTTCTCATTGGCAATGAAATACAACGTGTTTCACCGGTGTTTTCCTCAGTTATTACGGCGACGTCGCCAATAGGAACCTTCAGTGGTAATCTTTCTCAGACGATCATAGATTTCCGAGTGACGAGCTATACTTACAGGCGATATTTTTCGTTTCTCTTTTTTATTTTTTTATAATACATATATATGCATATATATACATATATAAATATATAAATATAAATATAAATATATATATTTTTTTCCCTTAAATCTCCGTTTTTTCCAACGTGAAACCGTCGGGTAGGAATCGCTTAAGAAACGACAAGAACGTTACTCATTAACGTACTTAAGCAGGTGTCGTCGGTCATTAAAGAAACCTTCGAACGATCTTTTAAGGTAAACGAAACGAATCTGTTTGCACTTCCATATTCCCCCATTAACGCCGACGATCGTCAAGGTTCTTTCTTTCTTCGACGTAAGTACGTAACTTCGTGATCCAAAGTACGCGACTACTTACAAATCCTCTTTGCATACCGATTCCGAAGCTATTGTAAATAATGATATACCTGAATACATCGAACATAACGTCTGATAAATCGACGAACCGCAAAATCGGCGAATTATTGAAATTTGTCTGTTTCAATAATTACTGAGAGTATTAAAGTATGACCGTTCGATTCGCTTTTAGACCTTTGCAAACGTAAATACGTGTACTTCGGTTGGTAGCACGAACTTGGTTAGCTCTTGGTTACCAAGGAGTTACGCCGCGTGTTCGACGCTTTCAAATGCATTCAAGGTGCGTCATATCGACGCATAAAGTATCGGACGTTACGATGACCAAGCTGGAACTCCCAGGAGCTCGGTTCGTGACGTTAAACGTAAGACGTAAGTACGAACGAACGTCCATATAGATTTTGTCGTACGATTTGTTACAACCGTTTCTAAATAACGGGATAAAAGCTCGTTTAAAAGCTCGTATCGTATAATCAATTATTTACTAGTATTTAGAAAAGAGATTTGTTTGTTCGATGAGATCGAAATCTAACGTCGTCCGTCGAATCGTTATTATTGTTCTTGTTCACCCACGCTATAAGTATCCGTGCACCTTCCTTGTCCTCTTTCTCTTTCTCTTTCGAGTGCACGCGCATCACCGGAAACATACCGCCCCCGCATCACCCGAGGAACATGTTAAAAAGTTAATACATACGAGAGTAACCGATCGAGAGCTCGTATAAGAAGTGAAACCTACGCGTGTGACGCACGTGCGCTTTTACTCGTCGTGCTCATCAAAAACAATTTCTTTCTTCTTTTAATGAAGCATTTAATTAAAACAATAATGTCATGATATTTATTTGATACTTTGATTTGTTATTTTTAATATTGAATGATCATAGAGATTTCATTAAATTAATATATACGTACACACACACACACACATATATATATGATATATATGTGTAATATTAATATAATATTAATATATATAATATAATATTATATATATAATGATACATATACATAAGTATATATATATAGTATTAATATAATATTATTTATATAATTTTTATATATATGTAGAAAGAGTCGAGCAAAGTAATTATATATTGAGAGTTAATTAATAAAAGGAGTTTGCTAGAGAGAAAGTCAAGAAAGTTTACTAACGAAAAAAAGCTTTTATCAGTTTTTACGATTCTATTTTTACGATTCTACAATACAGAAGGTCATCCGGCTCGTGGGATCGTCCTTTCTCCGCGGTTTTAAAGTTATCATAGATATAAGGAGCACGTTCTGTGTGGATTCTGAAATCGTATCGAAGTATACGAACAAGCAATGGATTCTTATCGTAATTAAAAAAGGAAAGTCGATAAAATCGTTGGAACGTAGCATGCTTTAAATTAGTACCCTTGGTAATTCGCGTTATCTAGCATAAAACAATTTTAATGGCTATACTTGTTTCTGGAATAAATAAGCGAAACATTTAATTTCTCTGCGATCGTAGATAAAACGTTGGTATACGACAAATCATATCGACGACACTGAACACGATATCTCTACGTATTCACCTCCTACGCTTTTATTCGAACCTCCTTTCCGATCGTCCTGCCATTGATCGAGTTAAAAAATTCTTTTTTCTCTCTCTCTCTCTCTCTCTTTTTCTCAATCAATCTTTCAATATAACGATCAATTACTCATTTGTTTACACCGATCGTATCGGTTGTTTGTATCGAACATAAACAAATCGAGGTCGGCTAGTTATCATTCTTTTATCCTTCGCAAGTAGATATATAAATTATATTAACCGAAGGTTGTCAAGTATGTATCTATGTGCATGTATGAGTTTATGTTATCTTACGATTATTTCTATTTGACAAATATAGAAACTAAATTTTCTTTATAAAAGTAAAAAGGCGAGGCACGAGATCATTCGTGAAAGAAATTCGTGATCACATTTAGCAGTACCAGTTAGGAATAATAATCATTAATCAGTTGACTAAGTTTCCAAAAGGTCAGTAGCATATTATGTCCTTGATACCGATCGGATCGATTGAAAGTAGTTAAAATGCTTAGCACGTTTTATCGTTTCGTAATCGTTTATTTGTCGAAACAGTTAGTAGGTTAATCAATTGGATATTATATCTCGCGGAATGCATAAAAATCTATGATCTTTTTCGATAAGATCGAATTCGTTTCTTTTTTATTTATAATTTTTATCCATAATTATTTCACAATGTAAACGTGTGAGATTATTTATCCATAGAAGGTATAAAATGACGACGACGACGATGACGAATTTCGAGATCATAAAAGAAAACGATAATCGAGCTGATAGAAAAAGAAAAAAAAAGAAAATATTCAAAAGTTATTCAGGATGTTATAATAGGACGAATTTCGAAATCATGGAAGAGGGATGATAATCGAGTTAATAAAAGAAAAACGAAGAAAACGTTCTTACGTTATACAGGACTTTATACAGGACGAATTTCGAGATCATAAAAGAAGGATGATAATCGAGTTAATAAAAAAAAAAAAAGGAAGAAAATATTCGAATATTATACAGGACATTATATAGGATGAATCTCGAGATCATAAAAGAGGGATGATAATCGAGTTAATAAAAAGAAAGAAGAAAATATACGAATATTATATATGACGTTATATACAGGACGTTATACGAGATACGAATTTCGAGATCCTAAAAAAGTGATGATAATCTAAAGGTAAAATGAAAAAAAAAAAACAACCTTACGCTATCATAGAGAAAGGATGATAATCGAGATAATAGAAAAAGTCAAAAAAAAAAAAGAAAACTTTCGAACGTTATACAGGACTATTTCATGGATGAATCGATCGATAAAAAAAGAATGTTATCGAAATCTTTGATAGAAAAGATAAGAGGAAGAAGATGGTCGAGGTAAATTGAATGCTCACGGGTGAGTAATCGCGAGTTAGAAAATATACCAAGAAGGTTGCTGATCGTCGGAAGGGTGAAAAAGGTCTTGGGCGTGAACTCTATGGAGAGATAGGGGACTAGAAAGACGAGGACCGACGAAGGGGAGGAATAGGAGGGTCGTAGATCATACGGTGAGGCGGGAGCCACGTAAAAGAGAGAAAGAGAGAGAGAGAGAGGGAGAAATCAAGAGGGGGTAGACGTGGAAGAAGGAAGCCATGGAAAATAAGAGAAGCTGCGTGGTTCAGCCTCGCTGGAATTTATTAGCGATCGTACATATAGATACACTGGCACATCGCAATAACACTTCTTCTAACAGGTTTTCTTGCCTTCGATAAAATCGTCGTAGGTTCCGTTGCGCTTTTTGCAACGCCCTGTACACACCTGCCCGTCACGCTCCTACCATCGCAAGATTCTCTTAATAACGCCGCTAATGGCGTCGAAAATTCTTTTCCCTCGCGGTGAAAATTAGGTTCACCTTCGGTTCTTCTCTTCGTAAGTACTTCGTAATTTGCAATCGAGTGGAATTTTTGTTCTCTCTTTCTTTCTTTCTTTCTTTCTTTTTTTTTCTTTTTTTTTTTTTTTTTACTTCTTCTTGAAGAGGATCCTTCAAGATCATCGGTGTCCTTCGAGGGACGTCGTGAAGTGATATTCAAGTATATATATTATATATGTGTATGCACTTACATCTTACCTTCTTCTTCTTCTTCTTCTTCTTCTTCTTTTTCTTCATTTTTTTTCTTTCTTTATTTCTGTCTTTTTTTTTTTTTTCTCTAAATATCCACCGATACAATCTTTCATAGAAAATTTCTGGATAGCTTATCTCGTAGCTGTTTTAGTACAGCAGACTGATCAGAACCTTTTAGAAAGATCCAACCGATGTTTTATTCAACTAAGATGCATTTGCTTCGCGTGCAGTTACTATCAATGCACGTTGCCATAGTTCGAGTCGAACTGAGTCGAGTTTTATATTTAACTCGATCTAACGAGACATTACTCGGAGTTTTCACGTCCGAACGTTGACTGTGCCAAGAGACGAACGTTTTCTCGAAGCGAATATTTTTTAGAATTATTATGCGCAAGGTCGTTTCTTAAAGCGTTTAACAACGATATAAAAGGGACGTCGCGAACGAGGTCAGAGTCGTCGTCGCCATCTTTGTCGTCTTCGACTTCGTCGTCGTTTTCGTCGTCGTCATCGATCTTTCGTTGATTGTCTCGCGTACTTAGTTTTGCTTCGTACGTACGATCAGCTTGCCTTTTCTTTTCTTTTCTTTTCTTTTCTTTTCTTTTCTTTTCTTTTGCCGCAGCGAGGAGGTCGATAATTATTATCGAATAGTCAAAGAGAAGGATGACTCGTGAGGTCAAATCGAAGGACTCTTACTACAGCAAAGGAGATGTAGCGTTAGCGAAGCAAAGAGATTCGATAAAGATACATCCGGTCGTTGCTTTATCGATACGTCCTTCGAAATAATCGAACTTACCATCGACCTTTTATTCTCGTCGTTCACACTTTCCACGCTTCGGGGGACTTCGAGGAAAGAAATTCTCCGATGAAAAATGAAAAGACTATCTTTCGTTATAGGTACTTATTTATTTTACGAGTTAGGACAAAAAAGAGAAGGAAAAAAGATACAAAACTCATCTGTCTTCTTTGAAAATGATAATATCTCGTAAACGTGTATAACATATTATTATCAAATAGCTTTTGATACCGCTTTAGTATCGTCATTTTTATTATTCATGTGTGATTAATCGAGATTTTCATTCGTAACATCGAAACGAGTAGATTTAAGATAGTCGTCCATTTTTTTGCATGAATTGTTCTCGAGAATTTTTATTTTTGTATGATCATTAGCATACTCATCGGATATTTTACTCTCAGACAAAATTCTCAGAATCTTGTTGAGTAGAGATTCGGCTATGTTTGTTTACGTTCGTTTGTTCTTCTATTTGTTTTGGGATAACTGCGAGATAACGTCTGTATTTATTCGTTCAATATTGAATTTTTCTTCATATATTGTTATTAATTCGAAAGTCTGTCTCATATTTCTTTTGCAGTCACATTTCATGTTATTAATCTCAGAATACGACGCTAATTCGTATTTTTGAAAGAGCTCTCCGATAGTAATATTACTTTGTTTATATTTAAGAGTATGTCACGACGTAATTGCTCTCAGATAGTTGAACCATGTTCTCAGATAATTAAACTATGCTCTCAGATAGTCGAACGATACTCTTAGATATTTGAACTATGCTCTCAGATGGTTACTCTCAAATGTAATATCCAGTAGAAAGAATATTCTCGAGAGCAACTCGCGATAGATTTACTCTCTAATGAATGACTCGCTAAATTGATTCGTATTTTTGAGAGTTCTTCAAAAATATTAATATTCTTTTCCATTTGAGTACATTTTTTTTTGCTCTTAGATAATTGAACCATGCTTTCAAATAATTGAATCATGTTCTCAGATAATTGAATCATTCTCTCAGATAATTGAATCATATTACAGATAGTTGATCTGTGATAGATACTGACCTGTTAGATAATCGAATCATCATCTCAGAAAATTATTTTCTTGTACGCTAGTAAGAAATACTCTCGATGATTTTACTTTTAAACGGACTTTAAAATATCCCATTTGTCATTGAAAGAAGTTTCTTTTATATTTGATAAAATTTTTCACTCCCTGTTCTTAAAAGACTTTCGACGTTTTATCTATACGAACGTATTTTGCGAGAAGAAAAAAAAAAGAGAAAAAGAAAAAGAAACGAAAAAGTGAAAGAGAAGAAAGAAAGCAAAAAAGAAAGAAAAAAAGAAAAAGAGATAGTTGTATTGCGTTCATTCCGGTGTAAAATCTTGTATTAAGAGAAACATTGAAAGAGACTTATAGTACATACATACATATATACATACATACATACATACATACATACATACATACATACATACATACATACATACATACATACATACATAGATATATACACAGATTATTCAAATACACACATATATACATTGTTCCAAAAGAAAGCGCACGTTACTTCCTTTTAAAATATTATATCCGTTCTGAAAATACGTTTAGTAACAAGACAATCGTGTATGTAAGTACTTACAGTTATTTCTATCCTGCTTGAAAATCACTCTTCTTATCCCACATCGTACCATCCGTGCTTAAACTCCTTAATTAACAACGATGTCTTCCTGCTAATGACCTCGCCTTTCTCCGTTCGAAATAATTTCATTTAAGCTAATTAAAATGTTACATATGTTCTCGTCGTTTAAAAATTGACCGCTTTTAAGAAAATTATTGGAACTTCTTTTTCTTGCAAAACCAAGTAAATTGAATAATTAATAATTTCACGTTGTTTTCTGACATTTTATTTACGTAAAAAATATTTTATATTTTTAGTTACAGTTTCGTTGCGTCTGGGTTGCGTCGATCTTAATTTCCTGCGTTGAAACACAAAATTATTAAAATCTCGGTGCTGTCTTATAAAATAATGTTAGTAATTGTAAGTTAAAACCATTGGTTCGTTACTTTCCATATTCTTAAATTTTAATTTTTAACAATTGCCCAATAAGTTTAGAAATATCAATTTTAGACGACAATTTGTCACTTCTATTTTTCTTTCAAAATGGCTTAATTTTCTTATCCCTCACAAAATTCAAAAATTTGAACCGATGATACTTAGTTATAACATTATTTTACAAAATAATACTGCAATTTTAATAATATCGTATTTCTACTAAAAAAATTTTGTTCTGCAATTCTGGAAGTAGTTGTGGATTACACGGCTAGTGTGTAATCAAGTTAAATGAAAAAAATCTTTTTTTTATACAAATAAAACGTCAATTGACAATGTCAAATTATTAGCTTCTCAATTTATAATATTTTATTTTCTTCATCAAAAAAAAAAAAAAAAAAAAAAGAAAAAAAAAACAAATTTTCCAAATACGTGAATTTTTCAGCGTCGAGAAACGTACTTACATATTTGCAAACTATTATACGTTCGTAAATAGTATAAAATATATTTTTTTGCAAGTTTCAAAGCGAAGAAAGAATATTTGATTCTCCTCGAATGGAAATGTTTTATTCGATCGTATTCCATGTCGATCGATAGATCGTCGTTCGTCTTTTAATGGCAATCGGTTTGCCGTTTGATTTACGAGGGATGCAGAAGAGAACCAGAGCTACGTAGCTCCGTTCGCGTCGTTAACGACTAATCGAACGGAACCACAGGGTATTCATGCTTCGTCGTTACTCTCACGGGAAATTGAAATGGTCTGTACGAAGTGGAGGATGACTGATGTTAGTGAAGCGAAAGCGTTCTCAATTATGTTAAAATTGGATCGAACGAGAATATCGACCATTTTTATTTTTATCATTCCGCGAGAGATACATTTTGTAGCAGCTATTCACGATTCTCTTGGTATTAATATCAATTGCAATAGGATACGTAGCAAAAATATAGATGAAAGATTAGAAGGAAATCGAGCGCCGGTATATAAAGGAAAGATTTCTTTAAACTCGGAATAAGTTTCCCCATGGAGCAACTTGTATTGGAATTGACGACAAAGTTCGTGACTATTAAACGACGATAGATCACTCGGCGAGTAAGGATCGATATGGCCTCTTGCCAGTATCTTTGCTTCTCTCTCTCTCTCTCTCTCTCTCTCTCTCTCTCTCTCTCTCTTTCTCACGACGAGGAACAAGTACCGCAGCTTGTACCGTGTGCGAGCTATTGGAAGCTCGGTTTTCGTCGTTTATTCGATCGTCCATAAGTCCTTCGACTTGGAAAGTACGTTCCATTCGTAAAAGAAATTTCGTGTAAAGAGATATTTAATATTTATTACTCGGTAATAAAAAGAAATCTTTATACTTAAAATAAAGAGAAATATTTATATTTGATAATAATAATTATTGTAGATATAATAATATATATACATATATATATATAATCACAATCATAATGTATCACGTTTTAAATTATTTTAAATGAAATGATAAGATTATGAGTCATCGTAAATTACGTTAATGTTTGAAAATAGAACGGTATATAAAAAATGTCTTCTTAATGGCTACAAAACTGGTTGATCTTGAGCTAATCGTGAGTTTGAATCGCAAGACCGACTTCACTGCCAGATGCGCGGCGACTCTCGCGATTTCCGTTAACGGCGAAGCATCCAATTAGAAGGTTCGAAGGTAACGAGAGGCCCCGTTTATACTCCCGACACAAGACGGATCGGATTCTCTGATTTTAGGTACCTCGGACTCCGACTAGTAAAGTGAGATTATCGGAGCTTTTAGTTGGGGCGCTTAACGCGCGGTATACCCTTCGAGAAAGCTAACGAGCAACGAACGAAGTCCTTAATTGCGGTTAAAGAGTTGCGTGCGTTCATGCTAACCTTGAGAGGTTGGAGCGCGACAGCACGTTTTCTCTTTTAAACTCGAAGCAAGATTCGAAACGAAGTTCGCGATCTTTCCTAAGTCTTTTCTTTTCTCTTTGTTTCTTTTTTCTTTCTTTTTTCGTTGTTTCAGATTCTTTTTCTTTTTCTTCTCTTTTTTTTTTCCTATTTACTTTCGAACCAAGATGATCGTTGGATTTTCCAGTTAAGGTTTGAGGAAGAGCGAATGAAAGAACGTGCACTCGATATCAGTTCATCTTCTTTAATCACGAGCTCGCGTTCGGCCTCCAAAGCTGGTCCAGTCGTGGTAGAAAGTGAGCGAGATAAATAAAAGGTGAGAGAGAGAGAGAGAGAGAGAGAGAGAGAGAGAGAGAGAGAGAGAGGGAATGAGAGAGAGGGAAAAAGAGAGGATAAGAAAGAAGGAGAGAAAGAATCACGACTCGGCTCGTCCGTTGCACAATGCACCATCATTTGTCTTGGCAAGTTCGTTTATTTGGCGCTTATTAATTTCAACAACGAGGCAACCTGCGCGAGAGGAACCCAGCGTGATAAAACGTTCCAGCAAGGAACGTCCATTTCTTCGGAACGCTTGTATTTCGGTCCGTTCACGTTACCTCCCTTTACCAACACCAAACTCTAATACTTTCCGTTGATTTGCAATAGAGACGAGGACCGCCCATGTATCGAAATTGTTCGTTCCTTCGTCGTTCGAGATAAGAATTATTTCGAGTTATCCTTCCTGACGATAATAAATGACAAATTTATTTTACGAAACAAGATGAGATTAAACGATCAACGAACTCTACTTGCGAGTAGTAACGATCACGAGTGATTGATGAGTTTTGGAAGAATACATTGCCAAGTTCGAATCTTGCGAGAAAGGAAGATGAAACAGAGAGAAAGAGAGAAAGAGATACATAGATAGATACATAGAGAGAAAGTGAGAGAGAGAGAGAGAGAGAGAGAGAGAGAGAGAGAGAGAGAGAGAAGAAAAAAGAAAAAGAAAAGAAAAAGAAAAAGATTTGCGGACCTGTCTACTTGTTATTGATGATAGAATCCTTTGAACTTTAAAGCGTATGATCAAATTTACCGTTCTTCATTAGTCACTCGCTAAGTACTTACTCGTGTTGTATTCGTTGGGATAATCGTAGAGGTGAGTTCAAATCGAGGGTCCAGGCTCTTTCTTACTCTCGGACATTGCCTTCGTACACCTGCTCGTTATTTCCTCTTCGTTTCTTCGCAAGCAACAATGGCGTCATACACTCGACTCTTCCATTTCTCCCCGATCATCCTTCCAGTTTTTTTATTTATTCTATTTCTTTCTTTTGTTTTTCTTTCTCTTTTACAACTTTTTTCGTTTTTTTCTCTTTTACTCCTCTTTTCTTTTTTTTTTTTTCTTGTACTTCGATCTCGAGAACGTTTCTCTCTCGTTGGGTTTCTCGGAGCGAAAGAACGCGTTAACGAAGGGGCCCGATTAAAGGGCCTCAGCAAAGAAAAATGTCCTGCCTTGAGGGCCATTATTTGGTACTTTGTTATCTCTCTCTCTCTCTCTCTCTCTCTCTCTCTCTCTCTCTCTCTCTCTCTCTCTCTTCTTTTCTTTTTTCTCTTTACTTCTTCGAAAACAATTAGCCATGAATGCGGAAACATACAGTGGAACGAATTTGCAGAGGACTCGATTCATCTTGAATGAAGTATTTATTTAAGGTTCATTGACGTTTTCAAACAACCGAAAAATTGATTTAAGAAATTTTGATTCTTTTTTTTTTCTTTTAGGAAAAGAGTCAAATAAATTTGAAGGATCAATAATTGTACGTTGTTCCTTGATATTTTGTTTATATAAAAAGTTTGTTGTATATCTAATTTATATATAGACTAAATAATCTGCAGCTGCGTCGATCTTTGCAAGAAAATTCAAATATTAATTTTCTTCGTAGGAACAAAATTATTAAGATTCTAATACTGTAAAATAATGCAGAATAATTTTGTTAGGTAACATCGGCTCGATCACTTTTTATCTTAATTTGTAATATTTTTTTTCGATAAGTTTAAAAGTCTAAATTTTAGACGAAGCATTGACAATTCTCTTTTTCAAAATGGCTTCATTTTCTTATTTCGTAGCAAATGAAAAAATTTTAACCAAAGTACCTCAATTTCAACATTATTTCACAAGACAGTAGTTTTAATAATTTATATTATTATAGGAAATTAGAATGCTGAATTTTCTTAGAGACTATAGATCCAACGTGTCGAATTGGAGGAGAAAAATTTTTTTATACGAATAAAACGTAGACTGATCGATTTTTAAATTTATTTAAAAATCTTTATTCTTGAAGAAAAGTGAAAAAAGAAATTTTTAAAATATTTAGCACCGTTAATTTTTTAGCACTGAAAACGTCAATAATCCTTAAAGTACATAGATATGTATGTAATAGATAGATACATACCTATTTTCGCGTTGGAAGTTGCATACAAAGTTACGACGTCTCTCTCCGCGGGTAAGCCGAGTCGAGTGAAACGTTCAGCCAGATTATTATTCAATAACGATCCAACAGAAACGACGTCGTTCGCTCCTACGAACGATAACTGCAAAGGTAAAACGACGCGTGTCTTCAAAAGGGACACGTACCAAAAATGTGATCAAAGTATTCGCTCGTGCTGAGCTATAGTATTTTACGGCTTCGTAAAGGTAACTCTGGTGTGCCTTTAGATAATCCTCGCAGGTGGTTAGAGGCAGTTATTACACAGGTACGTTATCGCTTTTTCACCTGCTATCACCTGCGTCAACGTTTAATCCCATGACACATGGATCAAGAGCTACTTGATATTTTCTTTTCCTTGCTTTCTTTATTTTGTATTTATTTATTTATTATTTCTTTTTTCTGTAATGTTTCCCTTTTCAGTTCATTTTCATTGGCGTCGAACTTAAAAGAATTTATTTACAAAGTTAATAATACTCATGTATTTTTTGTGAATGATAAATTATTTTTCCTTACTACATACTCGGAAAGACGTAGATAATCATCTTCGTTTTTTCTTTTTCATTCGCTTTTTACTTTTCAATAGAACGGGAAGTAGCATTTGAGTTTGTCGTCTTTCTAAAACGTATGCATGATAATACTTGTTAGGTAGGTAAATAGCTAGGTAACTAAACTTCTTTTTATTATAAAAAAGAATGAACATAAATGTTGAGTAATCATTTTTCTTAGATACGAATAGATTGTAAAAACCCATCCTTCGATACATCCGCATTTTCTTCCTTTCAATAGAACGGAAACTATCGTTCGTTATTTGACATAAAAACTTTTTTAAAACCCACCTATCAAATAATATATTGTTCTCCATTAATGTTATCCGAGTAAAACAGCCGAGTGATTATTTTCCGAGTATTCCATAGTTGAACCCGGAGAAAATGCGTATTTGTAAGTATTCCATAGGTTTCTTAAGCTTTTTCAATAGGAAAACGAAGAGTACCGAGAGAAATTTTCAAACGGGTCACCAAAAGAAAAAACAAAAAGGAAAAAAAAAAAAAGAAAACAGAAAAAAAAGACAATGTCGGCGCCTCTGTTCTTCCCACCTCGACGTGTTCACCGTTTCTCCTGCGAGGTAACAAACCCGTCTCTCGATTGTATTTCCAGTTGCTGTAGGTAGCGCGTGAAAGAAAGAAAGAGAGAAAGAGAGAAACAGAGAAAGAGAGAAAGAGAAGGAGAGAAAGAGAGGGACAGATGGACAGACAGAAAGAAAGAGAAAGAAAGAGAGAATGCCACTCGCGGATATATCACTGCATTAGAGTATATTTCTTCGCAAGAAGAAGAAGCAGAAGAAGCAGAAGAAGAAGAAGAAGAAAGAGATGGAAAGAGGAGGAAGAAGAGGAGGAGGAAAAAGGAGGAGAAACCATGTAAACTTTTATTATTGCCGACGCACGCATACAATTCCCTTTTACCTATTCGCACGCTCGTGCTGGTGCTCGCGTGCACGCCTTTTACGATAATCGAACGTGGCAGATATCTACCCCACCTCCCTAACCCTCCCACCCCTCACATCCCACGGCAATGCGACTTTGAAAACAGTCCGGAGAGTCTTCTCTACGGCGATATCATCGATAGGACTCGAATATACATCGAGAGGAAAATTTGCTATAGAATTCTTTTAAGAATCCTTCCGTGTAAATAACTCGCAATGATACGCGATAACGTGCGATAAAGGATACGTTTAAACGATAACGATGTCCGATTTGTCAGGGATTTCATAGAATAATATCGAAGAACGAGTATTAATTTCGTTGGGGATTTCTTTTTTTTCTTTCTTTTTCTTTTTTTCTTTCTTTCTTGTCGCGATCGATTTGATCGAATGAAGAAAAACAAGAAGAAATAAATAAAGAAATAAAGAAATAAAGTGAAGGAATAAAAACAGAAGGATTGAATCGTAAAGATTGTTTATATATTGATCACCTATATATCTCTTTTGTTATGTACATGTCGGTTTCCATATCGAGAGATATAATATAATATTAAGAATTTTATAGAATAATATCGAAAAATGGGTAATAATTTCGTCGAGAATTTTTTTCTTTTTCTTTTTCTTTTCGTTTTTATTACGATCGATTTATTGAACGAGAAAAAAAAAAGAAACAAATTAATAATTAAATAAATAAATGAATGAATGAATGAATGAATGAATGAATGAATGAATGAATAAAATGAAGAAATAAAAAATAAATGATTAACTCGTAAAGATCGTTACATATCGATCACGAACATATCTCCCTTGTTATATACATGTCGGCTTCCATATCGAGAGATATGATATAAGTAAAGAAAGTTCAGGACCTTTCTTCTTAGGTAAACCTTTCGAAGGGTTGCTAGAACGAGCTCGTCTACGGCTGCGGTCCGACTCGCCGATAAAATTTTATTACCTCAGCGTCGCCTATTAATCTCCTCCGCAATATTCTAGCTCATTACGATAACCCTAGCTCGATGGTGGGTCTCCTTTGGTAGTACCTACAACTCCGACGATGCTCGAACCCTGGTCTAAGTACACGTGTACTTATCTACATGGTGTATCAAATAATTTCTAATCGCTATAATTTCTACGTTATCAATTTATTTCGATTTATCCTTTCGAACGATTATATCGTAAATATAAAAATATAATTTCATGGTATCGATGTCCATCGTGAAATTATTTTTCCGACGATTCGTACGTATGTTATTGAACCGTACCGTTTTTGTCGTCAAATGGTAATATGAAATATACACCCGGTATATATCGCGTATACACGTTCTATAGCTCGCGTAGTTCTACGACATAGCGTACATAGTTGTATTATATATTGCGCAGCATATCTCGCGGCCAGGGGAACGATCCGTGATCCTCGAATGATCGCGGCGCGCGATCGCATAATGATGCTGTCCGGGAGCGAGGGCAAAGATGGAAGAGGACGAAGCGAAACGGATAATGTGCGCGTATCGTACCGATCTCGGTAATACCCTTTAACGTAATAATTCGAAATGATGTACAAATGTACAATGTCTTCTTGTGGTTATGCTGATCGTGATTTTGTACCGTAGATATACCTAGGTATGTGTGTATGTGTGTGTTTGTGTATGTATGTATATATATATATATATATATATATATATATATATATATATATATACACATAAGTGTGAATGTATGTACGTGTGTTAATTTTATCTAAGGTTTATCATTTTATCTAAACTTTAGATTCGTTTAAAATGGATTTGTATGAACAGGAATATCGTCTTGTCTTATAAGTTCATATCAATTATTTTTCATCTTGAGTGAGACAAAAAATTGTAAATTGGATACTAAAATTAAAAAAGAAGTATATATATAAATACTTAATCGTAAACGTCTCTTTTGAACATATGCAAACAAAATTAATAATAGTTGTTAATATCCTTGACACATATTGTACGTCAAATATGTTTTAACATATGTATAAATGACATTTATGTAAGACGGAAAAGCGATAGAAACTTTCTGGACGATTCGATGTTTAAAAATAATGATTTTTATGCTAGTTTGAAGCACGTCACTCGTTATAAACTAGTTTACAACGATTCGTAAACCATTCTTTAACAATATGACCAGAAGTAAGTCGGTAGCGAATACGCTATCAGTCACAAACTTTGTTGTCATTAGCATTGTGTAAGTATATGAACTGTATGTATACATATATATATATGTACAATATATATATTACACTCAACCGTTAGATAGGCGGAAGTCGAGCAACCGTGATAAAGTAGCCATTAAAGTACTCACTTTCGTCGTGACGAAGTGTCGATTTCCTGTATCATTGTCACAACTTGTTTGTATTTCACACACATAAATACATAAACACATGTACACACGAACCTACAATACGCATGCAAATAACATACAAATCTACAACACTTAACACAAATATACGTAAAAGACATATACACTTATGTAGTTAGGTCTTCACATAAGATCCATGGATCCTCCAGGAGATCGATATCCACTATATATTTTGTAAGAATGCGCTCGCGAGTGCACGTTCTTCCTACCGGCATTATTATACGCGATCGTGCACGACGATCTCTTTCGGATCGGTAAGATACAATGCACAATGCAAAAGCTAACTGTATCCGTTACGTGTTTCCAGACCTCCCTTTTATTTATTGTATTTTTTTCTTTCTTTTCGTTTTTCTTTTCTTTCTTTCCCCTTGACTTCGCATCCGCGTTATTACCACGAGTTACTTACGATCGCCGCGGTAAATCGTTTCGATCATTCTTTATCGTTAGATCGATAGAATTTTCCCTTTACTTTCAACCGGATTTTATCGATTAGTAGAAATAGATATTAGGCTTCTTTTCGTCTAATCGAATGTCTTTTTCTTTTGTATCGTTAACCAATTCTCTTCGAATTAATCCTCTGCGATCTAGATAAAAAAGTTAGATAATATGATATTAGAAATTTTATAGAATACATTTAGATATTACTCGTACTAGTATATTATCATTATATATATATATATACACACATAATATACATTCTCTATTTTATGTATATTATAATTATATCATACCAATACTGTAAGTGCAAATTGTAATTGAAAAAATATAAAAAAATCTTCGGACATCATCTTCGGACAATTAATTTTGCATTAAATAACTTTGCAAAATATAAATACATATATTTATGCGTGTAATTTGAATATGGAATTTGTGCTTGCAAAGAGTTTGAAAGCAAAACTGATTTATCTATTTGTATCAATCGGTTTAATCAATTTTTATCAAATTGATCTATTCTATCAATTTGACACGGATATAAAAAAAGAAACTTTGTCTATTATTACTTCTAATTTATTCAATTTAATAGTAACTAAACAAAAACAGCTGTTAGTTAATAATTTTCTAGTAATCTTGATTTCGATAATTATTCAAAAAAATCCATTACTTTTGTTATCGAAACCATCAAAATTGATATACATATATATAGTTCTTGAGAAAGCAACTTTTAAAGAATCCACCTATCCTATACTACTTAGATCTTGTTCTCTTATTCTGTTATTTTTTAAATAGCAAAAAGGTCGTAAGTACATTGAAAAGTAAAGAGAGAAAGCGGTGAAAGTCTAGTGGGAATGTTGCGTTTCGTCGATAACTAATGTCTCAGAGGTATCATTGAAATCGAAAATGTTGAAGAAGAAGAGTAAGTAAAGATTACTTCCTTGAGAATACAAAATTTTAGTCTAAAAATAGGGGTCAAAATACGTAGGTGGTATATACGAACGCACTTATCGATTATCGATCGAGAAATCGATAGTGATCGTTCGCACGATCGTTCGCACGATCGAGGATAATGATGGCTCGCACACTAAATAACAGGTGGGACTGTTTTATAATATCGTATCATATTGACTATAAAGAGAGGAAAGGTTAATGGTCACGAAGCATAATAATAATAAAGAATAATAATAATAATAATAATAATAATAATAATAATAATAATAATAATAATAATAATAATTTTCTCGTTCATTCTTGTTTCGAATTCGGTCGAACTTGTATGTATGTAGGTTGAATTCATAGAGCTGTATAGAAAAATTGTTGATATAATAGCCAGCCGTCGTGTATTTATAGGCTATGAATGTGTATCTGTCCGTGTATATGTATACGCGCATGCGTGCGTGCGTACGTGTGTATGTGCGAGTGTATCTACGAATCCCACTCGTTACTGACAACTTAGAAGGCTGCGTGCGCGTTACTCGTTACTCAGGCGTGCGTGTACTTAATATTTACGAGAAATGCTTCGTGGTTGCGTATTTATGAAAGAGACGCATTGTGTACACGTGGAACCTGTATCTAAGTAATTTCTCATTGTTTCACTCCTTTCATTATATTTCTTTTTTTCCTTTTTCCTTTTTTTTTTTTTTTTTTTCTTACTTTGATCCTAATATATACGTTATTATCTGTTCGTGAATATTTTTAATAAGATTGAAGAACCCTCTCTATTCCCATTTTAAAGAAAAACAAAAAAGAAAAAGAAGGAGAAGACACAATTGAAAAATTATTTTAGATAGGCAGCTCGATACGGTACAGCACGTTCTCTTCTAACTGAGTAATAACTCTTTAGGATAATCCAAGAAGAAAGAGAGAGTTTGAAAACGTAAGCAATGTCCTGTACATATCGCTACATATATCCCTGACCATATTCACCGTGCGTGTATCTTTCATGGCCGATGTCTATGACGAACGACTCGCGATCCGGCGATTCACCGGTCTCTCCTTCTCGAGTCCTCTAAGTCCTTCTGCTCTGGAGAACACGCGACAATGCTCACCGGCGAAGCAAGTGAATACAAGTACGAGCGATCGATTCAGAAAATATTCTTCCTTCGGTACATGCACATGGTTCTTAGATTTATTTCACATGGCACTCGTAAAATCCTCTATTTTCTTCGTTTTCGAGGATCCAGTTCGTCGGCGTTTTTTAATATTCGTCCTTTTCTCTTTCGTTCTGCTTTGTCTCTTTTCTTCTTTTCTTTTTCTTTCTTTTTTATTTATTTATTTATTTATTTATTTATTTATTTATTTATTTTAACTTGGTTCATTTTCTTCTCTCGATACGTCGATTACGCTGCTCGATCCGTGTTATTTCAAAGAAGAGAAAAGATTAATATTTACGTATTACATTGCAAGCTATCGAAATTACGTAAGGTGAAATGAAAATTATCAAACTCGTTGAAAAGATGACGGATTCGAAAGTTTTTAGTTTTATTATTATTCAGATCAGTAATTAACGGAGAATTTTTAATTGTAATATATTTTTTATCGTCTTAGTTAAATACTTATTATCGTCGTAGTTAAATAAGAATAAATAGTTAATAAGAATAAAAAAGAACAATTTTTATTACTATTTAAAAGAATGTAAATCGAAAGAGAAAGATAGTCGTTTGACGATACATACCAAGACATAAACGAAGAGTGTAAAGAAAACGTGTCTCTTGAATTACATATTTATTTTCGGTCGAATCTCATTGGCATTGCCGGAACTGTGGTCCCTCGAAAAATACAACGATCGTGGCAAAAACCGGATGCCGATCGTACGCATGCAGATGTTCGGAGAAGCCGATGTAACGGTTCACCATTGGGGCCTTCTCTCGCGTTCTCTTTTTCTTCGTCGATCGTTCCTTATCCTTCGTTGGGATTTTAAATCGAACGTTGCGGTATTCGATGGAGGAGACGCTTAAATGAGAAACGTTTGCCCGTACCAAGTTTTTTTTCCATGAGACGGATGGAAAAAGCGTTAATTAAAGACGTACCGCTATTTACCGAACAAAAATTTAATCCGTTAGGTTAAAAAGCACATCGCTAATCTCGAGATAAAAGAAATGAAGAGAAAAAAAGAATAAATAAAGATAGATAAAAGAAATTGTGCCGAACGAATCTTTACGAATTTAATAATTCCTCTAGAAATTTCGTAAAATATTTTTGTCGTCGATTCTGTTATCGTCATTATCGTCAGTATTTGATGACTTTAAATCGAACTATTGTCGATCGTTTTCAATAACTATGAATTTTTCAAATAAAAATTAGTCTTTAAGATTGTGATATTCTATAGGGAGTTTATTATAATATTTATATAATCTTGATAGAGCAAAATACTAGTCTTTTTTTTTTTTTTTTAGTTCTTTGACATCTATTTAATATGACTTACGTATGTACAACTAAATATGAGTTTACTTTTCTTTTCAAATTAGTATGATTTTTACTATCGCAAATTACTTTTTAATATTATTACATATTCTATAAGGACTTTATTACAATACTCATATAATGTCGACATACAAAACTCTAGTTTCTCTAGTTCTTCTCTATTCTAATATGACTTAAGTATGTATTATACAACTAAATATGAGTTTGCTTTTTCTTTGAAATAACTATAATTCTTTTCAATACAAATTACTTTTTAATACTATTACATATTCTACAAAGAATTCATTATAACATTCCTATAATATCGGCACACGAAACTCTAATTTATTTTTTCTTTCAAATAACTATAATTATCTTTAATACAAATTACTTTTTATAATAACAATGCACATTTTACAAAGAATTCATTACAATATCCATACAATGTTGACACACAAAACTCTAGTTTACTTTTTCTCTCAAATAACTATAATCTTTTTTCAACACGAATTACTTTTTAATACTATTACATATTCTATAGGGAGTTCATTACAATATCTATATAATCTCGACACACAAGGCTCTAGTTTCTCTTCTTCTTCTACGCGTCCACCTAACATGTACTATACGTACTATATACAACTGATTGTGAGTTTATTTTTTTTTTTCATTCGATACACGATACGGCATGGTATATATTCGTACAGAAAGAGAGAGGAGAGAAAGACACAGATAGACAGAGAAAGAGAGAGAGAAAGACAGATAGAGAAAGAGACATAGATAGATAGAGAGAGAGAGAGAGAGAGAGAGAGAGAGAGAGAGAGAGAGAGAAAGAGAAAGAGGGAGAGAGAACTCGATGTATGTACCTTCCTCGGAGGAGCTTTAATCAGATCCCACGAGTCCCATCCGGTGCAACGTAGAAGAACATAGTTCTCTTTTCCTCTTGCTACTCGTAGTCGTCCTCGGATTAAGCGAATATTCGAGCAGGTTCGAGTAATCGGTTCGCACGAGTACAGAAAAAGAGAAAAACAGAAAGAGAAGGAGAAAGAGAGTAAGAGAGAAAGAGAGAAGGATAGTAAGAGCGACAGAGAAAGATTCTCTCGCCTTAAGGCAAATCCAAAAGGAAAAGACGAAAGGGGGAACGGGAAGCTGTGAATGCGATGCACAGCATTGCATCGCGACGAGCGATGCACCGTTACGTGACTCCGGTCGATCCGTACGTTCGCACGAGAAGAGGAGAGCAAAGTATCGACCGGCAGTCTTGTAAAACGCTCAAGTGTTTTCTTCTTTTCTTACGTGATAAAAAAGAGAGAAATAAAGAAGAGGAGGAAGACATTATGTTCGGGTATTTTCTTTTTCTTTCCCTTTTTACTTTTCTTTTTTCTTTTTTTTCCTTGTTTCAAATTCATTTTATATAGAATGATCGATGAATAATCGATTATATATGATCGATGATGTATGAAATATAAATATGCGAGTCACCTTGTATGTACAGGGTGTCCCATTTATCATGAAAAATTGCAATATTTCAATCGTGACTGACTGAATCTAATGAAACAATTTTTTTTTTTATAGATTTATGTGCTTCGAAGAGACTCATCATATGGTGCTAATTATAATGTTGCAAGTGAAGTTGATGGAGGAGAAGTGCAAAATCAAGTTCATTTTTTCTAATGGAAATAATTATCTTTCTTTTCATCGTTCAACGAAAAACTTGTACAGACGAATTCAAGGACATGTTAGATAAGATCATTTATTATTATAAAATGTTATGAATTATATTATAAATTTGTGAGTTCTTAAGGAACCCTAATAATACTGTATCACTGATTGTCTACAATTAGGCTATGTATTGTAAACAAACAGGTCGAACTTCTTACAAAATAAATTTCAGTTACTCAGTTTAGTAATTTAAGAAGCATAAAGAATGATAAGAAGTTTTTATTTGTTTACAATATTATATTGTATTCTATTGTAATATATTACCGTATGTTATATTATATTGTATTATATTATATTGTATCATATTGTATTATATTATATTGTATTAGTAGTGCGTATTATATAATAAGATACAGCATAATTATCAGATACAATGTACTTATTATGTATTATTAATAAAAATGAAAATAAAAAAGTTTGAAGTTAAAAGAAATTCAATGTTTTATAATTTAAGAACCTATCACTGTACTCCTTATCCCAAAAAGAAGCGTTCTTAATCAAAACCTTGGACAAAGTTAATATTTTTTCTTCGAATAGTTTTCAGCAATAATTTAAAAAAATAAAAAATAAGGGGAAGAGGGCGGAAGCGAAATTACACTATCTGATCAGTTAAATAAATCGATTTGGGTGATAAATTTACGCTTTATACAGAATGTAAAATTTCGGATAGGATAACATAATATAACAGAAGATGGCACCATTCCACGTGCCACCTCTTTGGGTATTCTGTGATCTTAATACAAATCTCGATTTGCGGGAAAAATATTCGCGCGCTCTAAGATTCCAAAT
>NC_057688.1:815870-823662 GCF_014466175.1 Vespula pensylvanica | reverse complement strand
TGGGTGTCCTGTGATCCTAATACAAATCTCGATTTGCGGGAAAAATATTCGCGCTCTCTAAAATTCGAAATTTGTTATAGAAAGGCATGATTTTTCGTGCTACTTTCTCCTGTTTTATGGGATCCTGATATAGAAGAGGATTTGCGAGAAAAATTTTCGGTTTTTGCAGATTTTGAAATAAGGAATATAATTTTTCAGGTAAGGAAATAATAGTAGGATTTATTAAACAACACATTTGATTCCTTCTCACGTTAACTTTTATTTTCTTTTTTACCAGTACATAGTACATACATTATATTTGATAATTATATAAATATTAATTTATATAATAATGTCGCTTTAATATAAAATAATATATTGGAATATAATTATGGTACAATAGAATACAATGTTATATTATTACTATAAAATAATAGTACTGTAAACAAAGGCTGAACTTTTTATCTCTCTTTTTATCTCTCAAATATCGACCTAAATGAATTTTATTTCCTTCACATTTCGGCCTTTGTTTACAGTATGCAGCTGGTAACCAGCGTTACGGGAGTTTATTATATTATAATAATAAATGACTTCGTATGGCGCCTTCTTAGAAAAAACAAATTGTAGTTCCATTAAAAAGATGAATTTGACCTTGAATTTTCTTCCATCACTTGATCTGTAAAAAAAAAGAAATTGTCATTATATGATGTATGTACTCTTAAATAAATCTGTAAAAAAATTTTTTCCATAATTTCAGTCGTACACGAGATATTTCAACATTTTTGAGATATACATGATTCCTTGCATATACATTGGACATTACACGTGTCCAATTACAGTTTATCGTTCATTCCGGTTTGAGTTGATCGACCTAGAGATTGTAGCAAGTTTATCAAAATATTAGTGCGTAACTAGACGATTATCATCCATAGCATTTAAATCGGGTTATTCCTAGTTTGCTTTGTTACGCAAAAATCGTGATCAGAAAATTTATAGACGGTGAAAGAATGTATGGTAAAAAAAATTCATGGAATTTACAATGTTTGATCGTCGATAACGAGCAGTTTGGCGAATCGATTGCGAGGAAGAGGACGCGTTGGAAGGAGAATCGAGCTCGTTAGAAAGCTACGACGTCTCAATAACAGTGCTCTCTCTCTCTTTTTCTCTCTTTTTCTCTCTTTCTCTCTCTCTCTCTCTCTCTATTTCTCTTTCTCTCTTTACGGATATAGAAACACCCTCGAAACAAATCGTATTGATTAGATCGGCTCGTTACTTACCGGCAACGTTTGATTTTAAGGAACGCCTTGCACCCAGCAAGGGAAACCTTCGTGATTCGACTCAATTATCCTCGCTACGATTCTCAAGAAGTGTAATATACAACTGAGTGCCACCAACAACAGCTGAACAACTACGAAAGATTTAATAAGTGTATCTTTGCGTTACATACTACTTTCGACAAACTTACATCTACGATAAAAATATATTTTTATTATACTCGGAGACAATACGTTGGAACGTAAAAAATGAATTTATAACGAACAATAATGATATTAACGAGATCATTTGCTTTTGTTAATTCAATAAAATTTGTTAAAATTTGTTGAAAATAAGTATGAAAAGAGTATGAAAATTTAATAGATTTCCCGTTAAGTTAAGAAGCTTGGAGTCATCAACCTCGTGCTACTTTCTTGACGATCGTTGATTAAAGTAAACGTGTTAATTAATTTGTGCGAAAAGATATATTTATCTCTTGTTTTTCTCTTATTATTATTCGTTCAGAATCGTCACGCTTTTCTACGAAACACCGACGAGATTCGTTGGAAATAAACGTGTAAAACATCGGTGGTAACCAAAACGCGTAACGTTAATTATTCACAAGGTGCTCGAGGCCACAGACACGGCACACCCTCGTCATTAATTCGTTAATTACGTCTCTCACGAGTTAACGAGCAGTTCCGTATGGAGTGGTACGGAGTTCGATTGTGCTTGTTCGTAAGAGTCTATTTATTTCGAAACTCGTGAGAAGAATTTGAATTCTCGAACAATAGTTTTATGTTAACGAATTTTTTTTGCTGTAATTTTTCTTTTTTTTTTTTTTTTAATCATTTTTTCTTCCCTCTTTTTTTTCTTTAATCGCACGGCCACCATCACAGTACATCTCGCACGAGTTGTTGTGATTGTTGGTGAACGCGATCAAGATAAAAAATTGTACTTTTTGCGTATATAATCAACGAAAATGAGATTTGGAGATAATTACGTTTAGAACGAAAAGGGATCCTCGTTTGCACGAAAATTGTTTCGAATTCCATTGGCCTAGGGTGGGTCGGTGAAAAAAGGTGGGTCGACCCCTAACCTTAAATCTTACCGTATCAAAATATAATTGAGAGGTAGCTGTAAGGATAGTCAGTCCCCTTATTCCCTGGAGGCACGAGGTTTAACGTATGAATTTTACGTTCGGATGCATCAGCCTTCGCAACTCGCCCAACCGGCTTTATTGCTGGGCGTAACGCGTGCGCATAAAACATGCAAATTTCGCAGGCATTACAGATTTTCGTGCGACCGATACATTCTCGAGGGAAAGGTAAGTATATTATTTGCTGTTGTATTGTTGTTGGTTAACCATTTGTAATGTAAATACATATACATGCACACACACACATATATATATGTATGTATGTATGTATGTATGTATGTATGTATATTCGATGAAATTGCATCGACTAACTTATATACATATTTATGTCTATGTCATTTTGTCACTTTCAAAGTAAAAACTATGATAAATACGTATGCACATATTTACAAAAAATGTTAAATAAAAATAAGAACGATACAATGAAGATATTAGAATTTTGATTATTAAATAATTCAAAACAACTTCTATGTCATTCTCTACGTTTAATCTTATGGAACCTGTCCACTCACACGTACGCACTCATACACGTAAACATTTATGTTTGCTCGAAAAAGTAAATGGCTATCTGCTCGTTACATTTTATCTCAATTCGCAACGACGCGTGTCGCACAAATGATATCAACCGTTTTCTCTAAATATAACGATAAACAGGAAGAAATATTTAAGCGAAACATAAAAAAGAGAAAGAAAATAAAAGAGCAAAGAAAGAAAGAAAAAAATGAAATAAAACAAATAAAATTTCTTCGGATCGACGCGATAAAATATGTTCATTGTATTAACGCTAAACATTTCTTTTTTCTTTTCGAATTAAATCATAATACACAATAAAGGAAAAGCCGGATATCCTGTAAAGAGTTAATTTTTTCTTCTTTCTTCTTTTTTTTTCTCCGATTGAATCATCCTGATTCAGCTTAATTGTTCACCGAGTCGGTACCGATTCCGGTCTGAATTTATAAGATACACGGACGTAAACGTTACCGCCCTTATTTACAAGACGGTTTAATTACAAGTGTATAACAAAGTTCGACGAACTTCCATACTCCTCCTTCTCCCTCTCCATTCTCACACTCTCTTCCTTTCTGATTCCGTTTACGCGGTCACGCATCAGATATTTCGATTTGGTTCCACGCGAACGATGATTCGTGTCGACGCTCGTACCGTATCCGTCCCCGACGAAACGGACCGAAGCAAAAGGATATTGCTGATGCTCGCTTTATGCTCGCGTTTAGATGGCCTTATTTACATGGACGAGTAAAGGAAACAATTGCTTTGAGTACAAAATAAATGAATAAAAAGATAAATAAATAAATAAAAAATGAAAGCATTATTTTCTTCCATATTCAAAGTAAATCAATATTCAACGATATCTCACAGATATCAATTTAATAACGATCATAATTATCTCCACGTCATTTTTTTCTCGTTAAAAAGACATTAAAAAATCGAATCTTTATTTTTCCATTCACTATCAAACAAATCGAGCACGGTCAGTTCTTTTAAGTGAAAGATATCACGCAATTGTTATCAAACGACGCGTTCATTGAACCGATTTCTCTCGTTGATGGCTGCTCTAATTAAAATAAATCAAAGGATACGCTCTAAAGGACGACGTCTTCGATCATTTTTACCAACTTGAACGACGATGCTTTGTGAGAACCGTGAAGTAGATTTGTCTGATCGATACGACGCGTTTTCTTCGGTCGATATCGTTCGAGACTGTCCGTTCGATATCGGTCTAGTATGCTACGTTAAAGACACGATTGATAAGAGACGATTAATAATTCGTTCGAATTTTATTAACGTAATAAATTTATCCGTGAAAACTGTCGAACTAGATATATTATCGAGATAAGAAAATGATGATTCGTAAAAAAGAATTCGTGATAAAAACTATGATGATAGAAGGTGTAGGTAGCATACTCGAAGGTGACATCTACATGCGTATCGACTATCGAGTATGTGAGGCGACACATGTTACGGGTATTCCATTGAACAAAGTGAAAGTCGGTTCCTTGACACGTTTTCCGGTGCCCACATTTTAAAGGAAGTTGTTTACCGTCGTTGGACGAGCTCAAAAGACGAGTCAACGAATCTTTCCTTTGGGACTTTTGTCAAACTAAACCGTTAGAATTTTGTGATAAATTCTAAACAAATCATAAAAGAATCGTTTCACTCGGTTAGGTAACAGGAATTATATAAAAAAATTTTTTAATCATTCTCGAATTCCAAGAAATTTTTCAATTCTAAAATTTATCCTTTTCAATCTATTATTATAAACGTCGTTTAAGTACATTGATTATTCTACGAACATAAGCACGTTAATTTTAAGACTCACGAGGGAAAAATCATTAACGTATACTATAATAACTATAGACAGCTTCTAAGAACATTAAAAGATAATCGCCTTAGAGCCGCACCTTCCGCTCGATAGTACTCACATTCGAAGGGAAGGCTCGTACAAGTTATAAAGAGAGAAAGAGAGAGAGAGAGATAGAGAGACCGATAGAAATAGAGAGAAAGAGAAAGACTCAGATCTTATATACGTTCTATGTGCGAAAAAGAAGGAGAAAGGCTCGTTCGATAGATTTTTTTCTTTTTCTGCTTCTTTTCTTTTCTTTCTTTTTTTTATTTATTTTTTTTTTAAAAGCGTTTATCGGTCGATTAGCTTCGAGTACACGCGGATTCACTTTCGTTCGTCGCCGTAGTACACGTTCCCTTGTTCTTTCGAGAGGACCGACACCATTGTCATTAGCGAGAAAGTCGCACGACTTCTTTTGCTTCTTATTTTTCCTATCGTAAAGTACTTCTCGATGTCAGAACATACGAATGACCCGTTACAAACACGACCAGATATAGATAAACATTTTAATGTACATCGTCGATCTTCCATCGTCGATCGGGATGCTCGATTAAAAGCTACGAGTTGTCACACCGTTGAGATGTAGTTTTACCATTTAAATTCGCCACGTCGACTTTCTCCTCGTATCTTGCCATTTGTTTTATCAAAAAAAAAAAAAAAAAAAGAAAATAGAGACAAGAAAAGTGCAGAAGTCGTTCTTTTTACTTTTTTCTTTCTCTGTTTCTTTTCTTCTTTTTTTTTTCTTTTCGATTTTTGATTCGCATTCTCCTTTCTCCCTTGCACTTAATTCAATTTTTCCTTCTTCTTTCGTTTTCTTTTTGTTCTTCTTATCTTTTTTTTTTTTTTCTTTTTTTTAATATAAAAATGGAGGGAACAAGTAGAGGAAAAAAAAAACAGGAGAAATTGTTCTCGCGCGTGAGAGGCTCTTTAGTTCCCTTCGTTTCTGCTCTCGTCCTTTCATCTTTGCTATTTCACCGCTACTACCTTCTGGCAGCTTGAAAAATGGCGCGAAACACCGGTATGACAACTAGTTCTTGAGATCGCAGGACAAGGGAAGAAATACGCCTTGTATACGCACAGATAGAACGTCTTGGAGCGGGTCTTGGAAGAATGTTAGGATGTTAGCAGAAAATATACACCTACGTGTTTATATGTGTCTTTATATGTGTACGTATAAATATATTCTATTCGTGATCGTTCGTGCGTGTGCTCGAGTAAAAGAGAAGGAAAAAAAATTGGAAGCTATGGCACGTGAACGCCAATGCGTTCGTCGAACGTTCTGTGATACGTGAAACGCGATATTTATTATATTCATTTTGATTTTTCGTTGGATTATTGAATATTTCGTAACGTATCTACTCTATGTAAGTATGTACTTTGATTTCGTTCGGAGAAAAATTTATTTTAATGAAGAATAATTATTCGAGTTTTTGTTGTGTCGCAGACGAGGAGATTGTATCTTATCTTTTTTATTTTTCTCGTTTTTTTTTTTTGTTTTTTTTTTTCTTTTTGTTTTTTTTTTACGAACGACCGAGAGACGACAATAAGTAATTTCGAGAAAGAGAGAGAGAGAGAGAGAGAGAGGGAGAGAAAGAAAGAAAGAAAGAAAGAAAGAAATCTCTTTTCTTCTTTTCTTCTTCTTTTCTCTTTTTTCTTTTTTTTTCATGTTTCTGTATATCATTGGCACGAAAACGAGAGGTCGTGTTGCAAAATACGAAACCCGTACGACAAATCGTTCTATTGTTGCTGACTGTTGCAGGTGTTCGTTCGCGTTATGTTTAATTCACGAAGGAACGAGGAAGAATTAATAAAGTGTGATACTCTTACGAAACTCGTACTCTCTGATAATAAGTTTTCTAATAATATAATAATAATAGCAATAATAATAATTATTATAATTATATCGTTCGCATAAGAAAACATTTCTCTGATTTGGTCTAGTACAAATGGTTTGTACCAATTTCACATCAGTGTGATCATTGCAGAAATTTCTTAATTATTTCAATCGTATTTAATATTACTAATCTTTGCATTTGCTAATAAATGTGTATTAGTAGATCAAGTAGACTTATTATTATTATTATTTATTATTATAATAATAGTTACATAATAATTTTTATTATTATATTCTTGTTTTACTAAGATTGTCACCACTATTATTATCATCATCATCATCGTCATCATCATTATTATTATTACCATTATTATTATTATTATTATTATTATTATTATTATTATTATTATTATTATTATTATTATATCTTAATAAACTTTTTTCAAGTTGTTTAGATATTTGCAAAGTTTCGAGAAGTTCGTCGACATTAAGAAACGTTAGAATCATTGGAATACCGTGTTATTTATTCTTTCTCCAAGGAAATGATGCCGTTTCCGTCGGTGGTCGGTCATTTAAAAGGACGAAATATGGCGGACGATGTGCGACACGCTACCAAACAACCGGAAGAACGTAACTAAATAATGATGATATATAGTTTGAAGTTAGGGCGTTTCCTCGTGTCTACTTTGTAGCATCGTTTTTTTCGTAACGACCGAACGTATTTTATTTTTTTTATAAAACTTCTTCTCCTCCTTCTGTTTTTTTTTTCCTTTTTTCTTTTTAAATTTATTTCCAAGTAAACTTATGAATATAAATTTATTACACCGATTTTACATAAAGACGCTATATCACCTCTCTACATTTAATCCTCATGAATAATAATCATAAATAATCGTATTTATTCAATCGGATATATTCGTCAAACGTTCGATGAGCCATAATTATGTGAATCGATCCGATCGAATTAAAGCCTTTTCTGATTTTCTTTTGCAGGTAAATAAGTAAGTAAGTAAGTAAGTAAGTAAGTAAGTACGTTGACCGGAGGCTATAGTAAGCTGACCGAGAGTACCGTGAGAGTATCGAGAGTCGCCGGAAATGCGGTATGATGCATTTTGCGCATGTCGTCCGAGCGATTTCTTGCTCGTCTCGTCTAACCCTCTCTCTCTCTCTCTCTCTCTCTCTCTCTCTCTCTCTCTCTCTCTCT
>NC_057688.1:760884-815770 GCF_014466175.1 Vespula pensylvanica | reverse complement strand
ATCTATCTATCTATCTATCTATCTATCTATCTATCTATCTCTATCTCTATCTCTCTTTTTCTCTCCTTTCATCTTCTCGTATCTCGTTTCGCCTCGTAAGCGAGATCAAGGCAAGCCTGTATACTCTTCATCGTCCTTTTCTTTTTCTTCCATACTTTTAAATGTACATCTAGTTGAACCTGCATCCTTATCTCTTCGAAGTGTCCTTCGAGGATCGGGTTTTGCTCCGATCGATAACTCGATCGGATAATTCAAATAAGTTTCGTTAATATAATCTTTCGTTAATATATAACGATAAAACTCGCGAAAATCATTAATCTCTCAGTCTCTCAGTTTTACGTAAACTTACGGAAACAATGAGTCACTTCGTTCGCGGATGGCTCGAAACTAACTTTCGAGAGGCTCAGACATTTCGAAATCACTTTGTAACGAATCGTAAAGTACCGTGTGTTTGATTATATTTTTGTATTTGTTCGTTTTCTTTTTCTTTTTTCTTTTTTTTTTATCTTCTTTTCTTTTCTTAATTTACGCAATTTCCCGAATTTCTGAGCCTTCAGGAAGGATATGGGGCTATTTAACGGGATGGGATGTTAAACGTTCGTAGAGTCGTTTCGTCGGAAATACGACGTAACGTTTAGGGACAAACATTGACGAAAGGCGTTGCTGCTTTGTATGAGCAATTGAAAAAAGAAAAAAATCATCAAGCAATCGTGTTGAAATTCTATGCACAACGTTTATCTATAACACTTAACGTTCTTTATCCAAATTTGTTAATACGATTTCACTCAAATTTGTTAATATAATACATAGGTATTTAAAAGCTGGATTCGTTACGAAATACGTTCTATTCAAATCGTGAAATTGTTTTGAAATCCTACGGAGCTTATTCCAACTGCTACAGCTATAATATATATTATGGCGATTTTGTTTTTCTCCCTTTAAAAATTTAATTATTTGAAGTATTTAAAAGTTTATCCTCGCGAAGTGGTTCTATTAAGAAATCGTCGTTCCGCGTTTAATAAGCGAGACTAGTACGTTTTATTCGAGCGGCCATGGATCGTTAAGAATCATTATTGATATTATACCCGTCTTACCTTGCTCCCTATTTTCATGAAATTACATGAGATTTACATTACAGTAACTGGGAGTTACGGTAAACGAAATTGCGTTTGGAAGAGATGCTTTAACTGAAGTTGTAATTTGCATTCGAAACGCGAAGAAGGGAGGATCGGGGAGAGGAATCTTTGAAAATCGTTCAACTTCATGGATAGTCAACGATATTACGTCGCTTATTCGAAAATATTCTTCTCTTCGTTCTACGATCACATTGTAAATGTTATTAAACCTCCGTAATTGAATTTATTTCTTATTTTTACAAATAGATAATATATATTTACAAACGTGAAAGTAATAATGTCTTGAAGAGTTATACTCAATCGTAATGGTATTGTACTCACTATAAGTGTATTAAATTATATTAAATTATATTAAAAAAGAAAAATAAAAAAAAAAACATAGCTAAATTTCAAATATGTCGTAACGATTAATTTTATGTTGAAATAAAACTTAAAATGAAATACATACACAGACATACCACATATACATACACACATATATGTTACCTCCAAGTTATATAGTGTTACAAATTGTTAAGATACATTTCTCAACACGAAAAAAATGTTAAATTAGATAGAGAAAATATCTCGCGAAAAGGGATGAAAAATCTCTCTCTCTCTCTCTCTCTCTCTCTCTCTCTCTCTCTCTTTCTCCTTTTTTCTCTCCTTTTCTTTCTTTAATTAATCTTCTAATTATATGGCGGCTTAGAGCATTGTTAGAAGGTAATAGAACCGTACGTCGTTTCTCGTAGTTCTCTCGTCATCTCGCGGTCTGTCTCGCAGGTGAAAATGCAAGCTGGCCTTGCCGGTCCGATTGCAGCAAGAACAGGGAGATACGCCGTTACCAACCGAATTATCTCATTACTTCATTAAGTAACGAGACCGTACCGTCTACTTACAATTAAGCGTCTCTCCTCTCTCGTGACCGGAGAATGTCGCAAAGGATTATTCGCGTTGCAAAGTACAGGAGGACATTAGCCTTCCTATTTATCTTCGTACCTCTTCGTAATCGAAATTATCGAAAGAGTATTTTAAATGGAAATCATGATTTCAACTTGATGACGCGATGAACGTTACGAAGATTTGACCTTCTTTTTTTCTTTTTTCTTTTTCCTTTTTTTCTCTCTCTCTCTTTTTCTTTGGTCATCTCCGTGAGAAAGAATTTGACCTATCGACTTCACGACTAAGGAGAACTAATCGATTTTATTATCTACGCTCGTTTGCATCTTAACGACTCGATTTCGTTTATCGTCTTTCATTAGCAGTTGATTTTCCTTTCCTGTTGGATCAGAAGTCCGAGGAAAATAGATTTATTCGCTAATCTATGGTTAATGAATAACGAAAAGGATGTAACGCGATTTCCCTCTTGCATTAAAGCTTATCCGTCGCGGTTCTCATCGTACTTCGTCGTTGTCGTCCTCGTTGTCGTCGTCGTTGTTGTCGTCGTTGTCGTTGTCGTCGTCGTCGTCGTCGTCGTCGTCGTCGTCGTTGTCGTCGTCGTCGAGTGCAACGGATAAGTGCAACGATGACGTAGGGTTCCGAGCTACGAACGTGTCATGCATCCGTTCGCAATCGCCCGTGTAACACGACTCGCCTCTTACCGAATCGAAAGTCATCCGTATGTATATACATATGTGTGTGTGTATATATATATATATATATATACACATATATAGGTACGTATACATGCTTCGTTGATAGCTACTTACTTTCTTCCTTACGGACCAGTCTCGATTTCTATGCCGCTCGAGCGACAGACGAACAGATTTTCCTTTCTTCAAGCGAAACACGTAATTAATGTTTCGTATTAATTATTCTTTTGTCGAGTCGCGTTGCATGAAAAAAAAAAAGAAAAAAAAGGAAAGTAAGATATAAAAAAAGAAAACACCAACAGCAATAATAATAATAACAACAACAACAACAACAACAACAACGAAAGCAAAAAATCAAGAGAAAAAAAGAAAAGCTAAAAGATGCGAGAAGAGATTAATCGTTTCTACGTTCGTATGTACGTTTCGGAGATAGTACGATTTAAAAATGCAGCGCAGATCGCGAAATAATTACTTGGTTAGATATGTACTTAGTTACTTTCGAGAAGTAAATGAACGTAGATGTTATGCGAACGGCGATCAAGGCGACCCGCATTTTCTTCGACGATGCGATGCTAGATGAAGAGAGAAAAAGAGAGAGAGAGAGAGAGAGAGAGAGAGAGAGAGAGAGGTGGACCGGGTGCTTTCACTGCTTATCGCAACCTGCATTGCCTCGGTAGGATGATGCACGAGTGCAACGCACTCGACTGTTCGCTAAGTCGATGTGCCCGTATGGTGTAGTACAAGTATAGACAGAGAAACAGACAGAAACAGAGAAAGAGAGATAGATAGAGAGAAAGAGAGAGAGAGAGAGAGAGAGAGAGAGAGAGAGAGAGAGAGACAGACAGACAGACAGACAGACAGACAGACAGACAGACAGACAGACGTGACGGTGCACGATGTTTGCGGATACGCGGCACGTTCGGCTGCATTTTGTCCTGCCGATCGTCCTCTTGCGTCTGGCTACGTCTTCGAAGCCATGCATCGGTTTAACGAACCGATCGAAGGTCGTTTCCACCATTTTTACGTTATTTGTTTTATCCCGCATTATATGTTTATCTTGTTTCACTCTGTATTTATAACGATTATTCTCCGATTTGTCCAATTTCTTTTCCACAAGAGAATTCCTTTTCTTAATACTTGTATATCGGAACAACGGTGATATTTATCCTTTACTACTCTCTGATCGACGATAATACTATTTCGCTATATTTTTCATTTATTATTTCATCAAAATTATACGATATATTTTCTTAACACGATAAAATTTACAATATTTAGTCGAAATTGACTTACAAGTATCATATAGTGTTCTTGAAATTTAGATAAATGAATTTACAGCGATACAGTCAGATGAGACACTCGTATATCGTGTTATAAGAACGCGTCATACTTTTTTTTTTATTACGAACTTATATTAAACGGGGAATTCATTGTACGATCGTTTCTAAATCTAAAAAGATACTTTTCGAGGAAAGTACAAAGAGTTATGATTAGAGTTATGACATACGTATCAATACAAATAGGTAAACGCATCTACGTATTTACAAATAAAGAAAGAGAAAAAAAAGAAGGAAAGAAAGAAAGAAAAGATAGAAAGAGAAAAGGTAGGAAATGGTGGTCTATGGTGGTCCATGGTGGTCCAGTCCTTTTCGTGCCTCTTCTCGATGCGAATCGTGCATCGACAAATCGAGCCCGACTTTCGCACGACCCGCATATCCCAACGTGCTCTGTTGCATCGTCGTAGGGCATCGTGACTTACCGTGCCCTTTTGCTATCTTTCTACTACCCTTCCTTCCTCTCTCTCTTTCTCTCTCTCTCTCTCTCTCTTCCTCTATCTCTTAGAGTCGTACACAGTCGCCTAGACACGAATCCTCCAGAAAAGTTGGTGATAAATGCAGATATGCACTCGAGCTAAACACGCAAACGCAATATACCTATACCCTCTCACCTCTTCTAAAAGCACAGCTGCGGTAACCATAAGGGTTAAACCTTTCTCTTCTTCAATTCCTTATCTTGACCTTCGCTTTGAAGTATCTGGATCGTTGTCGGGATGAATAACTTCAAAAAAAGAAAAAAGAAACAAGTGAAAAGGAAAAAAAGAAAGAAAGAAAAAGCACGAAAAAACATCTTCTTCTTCTTCTTCTTCTTTTTCTTCTTCTTCTTCTTGTCCATAAAAGTCATGTTGGCTCTCTAGCTACCAGTCATGTATAAAGCATGAGTCCTTGGTATCGAGAGGCAATGAATAAATGTAAATGTAGCCCCATAGTAATTGTTTTACGGGGGTACGTACCACTGTAATCAGCTTAATAGCCGCTTCTGTCGTGGCCTTCGTCGACGCGCGCGATGAGCGGCTGCGCATTAATGGCGTACTTTACGACACAGTGCACGTAACTTTTGCTTTTGCTCTCTTACTCCTGATGTGGGAAAAGGGAAGAGACCCTTGCCTAAGGACGTTCTATCGATGTTTTCTAACCGATCGTCGTAGTATCGTTACGTTCGTTGCTATTTTAATATTCATCATGGAGGATTTTAATTTTTCTACTTTTTTTTTCTATTTTTCTACTCTTCTCTCATTCTTTCTTTCTACCTTTTTCTCAGAATTAAATGCGGCATTTAGAAAACTAATAGATTATTATAAATTAATATTAAATGTCGTTTATTAAATCGTTTTATGAAATTACTCCTTTGCAGAAGAGAAGTTCTCTCTCTCTCTCTCTCTCTTTTCTTTCTCTTCTTTCTCTTCCTTTCTTTAGCCCTTTAAAAGCAAAGAAGATTCTTCTTTGCTTGGGCGAGAGAGCACAAAGACCCATTCGTCACATCTAATGAATCCTTAAATTATCCTCGATCACGGTAAGAAGAAAAGCACGCGCTTTTGCGCTCTGCTCGACCGGACGTGCCTCCAATTAAGACTAAACGCGAGCCTCGCCTTTCTTGTCCTCTACTTCGTGCGATCCTTGATATTAAGCATCGCCAAAGAGAAAGAGAGAAAGAGAGAAAGAGAGAAAGAGTGAGAGAGAGAGAGAGAGAGAGAGAGAGAGAGAGAGAGAGAGAGTAGACTTGATACCAGCTATTCATTCTCTCGGTAATCGATAATTAAAGTCACTCTTCTTTCTTTGTTCGCCATTTACGTTCGTTTCCCTTTTAACAGTTCGTACTCGAGGAGAGTATTCGATAGTCATAGGTGTCGAGGAAAAATTGCATTTTATAACTAATAAATAAATACATTTTATAGACGAGACCGAGAGGTATTTATTACATTTTGATTTTTAAGTGAATCGAAGAAAATATACGACAGTCTCTATTTAATAAGGACGTTAAGAGATTTCCTAGGAGAAGTAAATTCAAGTGTTTACTGAATTCGTATCTTTAAATTATCATCTAGCGGAGAGATAAAAGAGTGACGCGTCCTTGCTGATAGCTCCAGGCACGCGTTCCAATTAAAATAAAAGCGTCCGTCGGTTTTCTTGTCACCGTTCGAGTCATCCTGTCCCCGAGAACGCATTCTTGCGCTAGTTAACCGAGCAAGACGACGAATCCAGGCCTCGTACGTGGACGACGACGGATTCCCGCCGTGTCTCTCCCCTCTTTTCTCTATGGGCTTCTTGTCAGGATATACCATATGTTGCTGCGGAGAAGGTTAACGACACTTGCTCTGGCATTGACTTCCGACGACTTGCTGTTTGCGGCACGCACTACTCAAGTAGTGCGTCGTAGACCCGTCGAGCTTTTTTGCTAAGAAACAAGAGAAAGAGAGAGAGAGAGAGAGAGAGATGCAAGTTCTAATAGTATCTCGAATTACTGGACCTGGTCATGCACAATTTCTTTTTGCATCATTTCTTCTTTATTTCGTTCTATTTTCATCCCTTTTTTATTTCTTCTTATTTTTTATTTTTTCATTACACGTAGAAAAACACGATCGTCCAATCGAATCCTTTCACGCCGATCAACGGGAGAGTATCCGTTCGTACTGATCGAAAAGTCGAATTTTATTGAAATTATTATCTTTGTTATTCCATATTCGTCATGTCTGATCGTTCGTTTTAAATTTCTGAGAATACAAAAAATATCTACTTGGTCTTGGATCGAATTAAAGACTGCTCGTGTGCGAAATAAAATTCTTGAGAAAAACTTCTTGGGACTTCCAGGAATCAACGGGTTGTTCGATCAACGATCGATCGATCGATCGATCGATCGATCGATCTATACTCCTCGATGCTCGACTCCTTTCCCTTTCGGTAAAAGCGTCACGCTTTCGTCGACAAAAATCGAGTATTCGCTGGAGAAGGACCGGGCTCCTGGATTTCGTAGGCAACTGCTAACACCGTTCGAAGGGTGTTGCGCGAACGGAATACCGAGATGAGGATAAGGAATCAAATAATCGTCACGTCTCGTCCTCCGGATTCTATTCCTTTTTCCTCTTCTTTTGGGGTTCTTCCTTCGTCGAAAAGAAAAGAGATGATGCTATATGATCGGCACGTATTTCTCTCTCTCTCTCTCTCTCTCTCTTTCTCTCTTTTTCCTTTTTCTTTTTTTTACGAACGAAATCAAATCAGGTGGCTACGAATGGTTTCGTTGAAATATACATGAACGCGTGAAAAATATTGGTTCGTATTCTTAATCTGATAGGATCTAACGCGTTGTGTCGAATTTTGTTGTTCTTCGTTAAACATTATAAATTTACATAATAAAATTCTTTTTCCTTTTTTTTTCATTTTATTTTATTTCCTTTTGTTTTCTCTTCCCTTCGAAACGAGACGATAGAGCCCTCAAAGGAATCCATGATACTTATTCCTCTCGAGACACCTGACGCTAACGATCAAGGTACGATAGACCACGTATACCTCAGTGCACTTGCTGGAAAGTCCTTGCGGAATATAGTCGTGTTCATAAGGTACCTTCTTCCTGGGTCGATCGTAAATTTTACGACGTTACTTGGACGACGACGTAGTACGTATATATGGCTGGTGCACTTCGAACTCTTATCACTCTCATTCTTATCTTTGCGTATCCAATTAATCGAACCTTCGTAGATAATATCAACGAATCGACTTAACTTCATTTCATTTCGAAAATTAAATGATCATCTGTGAAATATTTTGATGATCGATTTAATCCATTTAGGAAACTAATATATATATACATATATACATATATATATATATATATATATATATATATATATAGTCGATGAACAATAGTTTCGATCTATTCAAATTATCCATTAGATCAAAATTGAATTGAAAACGATAAAAACGTCGAATGGTCGTATAACTTCTCGTTCCTTTTTTCTTTTTGAATAGATATTACCGTGAAACTTTTGTCAAGTGAAACTACGATGTTTCTCTTCTCTCGCTTTTACTCGTTTTAGATAGCAGTCTGTAAGTCTGTTGTGTAGTACCATACGGCACATATATGCATGCATATATACAATATGTACATACATATACATATATATATATGCATATACTATATATATATATATATATATCGCGCTGTAGCTTGGTCGTTCCCTTTTACTCGCTGTTTTACGGCAGGAAGTCATTACGACATGCAGATTCGCGGTCGCGCCAACGGCTCGGAAGAGAATCATGAGTGAAGATTAAACGAAGCGAGACGCCCCAAGGTAGATTTTAAAAATGTAACGGGAGATCGAGTTGCTCCTTAGAAAATTAGGTATTTCAGCAAGACGTATATATATGTATATATTTATATGCAATATATACATACATACATATAAATCTTTCGTTTCCATCCCCGAATACGAAGGGTATCTGCATATCCATTGAAAATTAATCTCGAAGATATAACCATGTAAATTTATGCTGAATCCATCACCGCTTTATTTGTAACTTTACTCAGAAGGGAGGAAGAGAAAGAAAAAAAAAAATATAAAAAAAGGAAAAAAAAAAAAGAACAGAAAAGGACGAATGACTCATGCGTGGTCTGAGTAATCTTCTTGGATGTAAGGAGCGTCCAGAAATTGTGTATCTCTGAATCAAATCTATTTTATGCTGTTTTGTGCCGTCGTCCACGTTAATTGCACAACGTTGTCAACTTTGGATATTTAACACGTTACGTTTGAGTTATTATTGAAATATAAATCGATGGTCACGAAATAAACTGATATAAGCGCATCTCGTTGCACCATTAAACCAATTTTTAATTCAATATCCGTCACGGTATCAAGTTCCAACTCGTAATTCTAGCGTGTAAGGTATGCGCGTTCGACAACAGTTTAAAACGGTTTCAATGCTTCGTCTGCTATTCAACAGGAAACGAATGAAATACCAGAACTCGGAATTACAAAATTTCTCGACAATTTTTCTACTATTGATCCGTGCCCTTTCGTATTGTCTTCTGTGAAACTCGAAAAGATTCGCGAGAGGATCAGATGGGAATGCGGTGCCTACGAACGAAACACGCGTGGCTATCGTCAGCCGTTGTAAACCCTTATAGGTCTCTTGGTAAATAGCCAACGTTGAAGAGAAAAAAATCTTCGACAATGGTTTGCGCGGATACCAAGACGAACAGATGGTCATGTTAGCCTTTAGGCGATTTACGCTTCCCTTCGATCGTTCTTTAGCTTTTCTCTTCTTCTTACTTTCAACTTTGTCTTCTACCCTTTGACTTCTCTCCCTCCCTCCCTCTCTCTCTCTCTCTCTTTCTCTCTGTCTCTTTTCTCTTCCTTTGATCTAACATAAATACGCGAAAGCTAGTAACTTTCTTTTCTTTTTTTCTTAATCAACCCTAAACTATACTTATCAATACCCGAATAACGTGTAATCGATCAATTCGTTAATCATTAATATTTTTTTGAACATTTCTATTTTCTTTTTTTATAAGTTTCTTTCAAGATAGTTAGATGTTAAGTTTTTTATTTGGAATTCTTTCTAAACTAAAAGAACCGAAGAAATAGAGAGAAAAATAGAGAGAGAGACAAAGAAGATCTTTAGGGTCGTTGGATTCTAGGCGATCCTTAGGTATACGATCGAAGTCGCAACGTGCATGCGGCATTGTCTGGACATTTTTTCCGCTTAAGAGGAGACTCCTCGCGTGCAACGTTATATAACAAAATGGCCGCATCCTTCCAGAGTCAGCAGACAACTCGGCCGGCTCGCTCGCGTGTACGAGCTCCGAACAGGCGGGCGGCCGGTGCGTTCCTCCTGTCGGATGGTCGTAAGAAAAGAAGGAAGGGTCTTGTGGAACTTTGCTTTAGGCAAGGCTAACGTCGACTGACGACGAGAATATGCTAGCACTGGAGCGTGGAGACGTAGAACAGGCCTTTATCATTCTTACCGGTCGATTGTAAATCTTCAATGAAAGTTATTATGGGTTATGAATCATCTAGATCTCTTTATGTAACATAATTTTTTATTTTCTTAGACATCTTCATTTTCTTTTTTCCTCTTTCTTTTTCTTTTTATTAAAAATTAACGTTGCCAGTTATTTCTTCTTTAACTTCATATTTTTTCTTTTTCATATTTAAAAAATTGTCTCTTTATTTTGCTTTCGTTTCTTGTTGTCTTTCTTTCTTTTTTTCTTTTTCCTTGAGAAAATCATGAGAAAAATAATATGTTATCGAGGGTGTTGCGTTATATCGACGGTAAATAAATCCATAGGGATATTTTCTTATCTCCCTTATGCGAAAGCGAAACAATGGCATTCCCACAAGAGAACTCGAGCGGAAGATTCGCGGCGCCGTGATATTTTCAGACCGACTCGAAGTTCGCTTCGAGCTTCGAAGGGCTTTCCAGAGATTCTAGCTAGCTAAATTTATGGCATCACCTGCCTAGGAATCTGAGCGTATACAAAAGACAATAGGTGTCCGACTCTGTCTCTTTCTCTCTCTCTCTCTCTCTCTCTCTCTCTTCCCTCCTTCGTCTTATCTCCTTTTATTATTTTCTTGTCCTTCTCACGTTTTGATCGATCGGATTATATTTATTTCTTTTATTTAACATTTATAAAAAATATCTGTAAAACGATACGCCCTTTTGCAACGAAGAAAAAGAATTATTTATTACCTATGGACACGTAAACAAGGATTTAAAGTAAAGACACGCAGAGAATTCAAACCGTGGGCGGTTTAAGGTTTACGGGTAAGTTTTAGAGTCTCCTTGTGTCCCGGGCTATGAGAGTTTCTCTTGGACACACTCTTGGTAAAAGGGTAAAGGCCGTAATTCAAATCGACAGTAGCATCCGTTTGGTTAAGGAGCCTTTACCGAGATACGAATCAGTGATTTATAACTTGCTGCCGGAATGCGTGCGGACATGCCGATGTCTCCTACGACATCATCGATATCCATTATTGCGCTTCCTAGCGAGACCCTCGTAGGGCAAGCGGATATAGAATGTCGCGAGGTACCCTCGTGGCCGCGACACGATCGACGAATCCTCTTCCGCTATTCGTGAACTTGCCTTCGTATAACGTGATTCATGTACTCCTTTTGCGACTTGGAAACCAATGCGAGCATCGGTCGTTCGTGACGTACCTTCTCTCTCTCTCTCTCTCTCTCTCTCTCTCTCTCTCTCTCTCTCTCTCTCTCTCTCTTTTTCTCTGTTTATCTCTCTCTTTGTATTTTTTACAAAAGGTTGCATTGTTTTCTCGAGCCAGTCCCCCCGATCGATATCGAACGTAAATCTTTGATATTGATGAAAAAAGAGATATCTGACGTTTCTGTTTTTTTTCGAATCGTCCAACGTCCTGAACACGATATTTTATGTATCTGAAAACAAAGAAAAAAGATATATATATATGTAGATATTTTTTAATTTATTTCATCTAAATCATGAATATTTCGATAGATTCTTTTTTTCTCTCTCCCTTCGTTAATCTCGTGATTAGAAGAGGGTTCAAGGCTCGCGCGAAGACGTTCCGACAGCTTCTCTCGTGAGATCATTAAGGTCGTGAGAAGAACTCGAGTCGGTTCTCCATACGTATCTACGTGCTTATTGCGTGTGTGTTCCTGGATGGAAATGATATGACTTTTGAAGAGAAGTTGAAAAAAAGAATAAAAAGAAAAAAAAATAACTGTAGTCCGGTATAATAGAAATTTTGTAAACGATGCATTTCTCGTAGTCTCTGCGTATTTTGCTTCTTGAAATATACGGATAAATGATCGTTAAGAAAGATCACTTATTATTTACATCACATCTGACCACAGATTATTTATTTAAATTATTTATCCGGATTTATTATCATTTATAAACTTTCATCTCTATTTATAAGTCTATACGAAGAAATTTCCGAGCAAGTATCCAATAAAAGAGGAAAAAATAATGATGTAACGGTTGATTCGTCTCGTTGAAGGATCTGGTTCCTTTAAGGATAAAAGGAGTTTCCTAGGAACGTGTTCCGAGATCCTCGGAATTATATCATCGGCCAGGTAACTTTAGGAAACGTTACGTCCGAGACGTCTCGACGTTCCTTTTATTTCTATTTAGATATCTTGACCAGAATCCAGTTTTTGGCGGCTCGACGATCGTCTGGAGTTCAGGTTTATCCTTGAAAGAGGAACGATTACGATGGACCCTTTTGAAAGAATCCGAGACCGTCAAAAAACATTACGAGCACGTCTTCCTAAGCAAACTCTTGACATTGAGAAAGGAACGTCCGAAAGGGATCGTTCGCGTTTCACAAATTCTTTTTTCCCTCTCCTATCTCTTCGTTTTCTTGCGAAGAAGAAGAAGAAGAAGAAGAAGAAGAAGAAGAAGAAGAAGAAAACAAAAAAGAAAAACAAAATAACAAAGAATAAAAATTATATATTACCTATATATCAGACCTACATATTTTCAAGAGAATGCACGAAGCGAGATCGGAAAGATCGGAGGAAGGGTTGGATACGTAGATCAGTTCCCTTCGATATATACCAGACTAGCCCTTCGATTTTCTGCGTGACCCTAAAGGGCAAGTATAGCGCGGCGCATTGTAACGATGCATCATCTTGTCGCGCTGGGAGGTTCGGTACTTCAAGGCTGCCTGAACCTGCGACTCCGCTTACGGAATACAATGGACGGTTCAGGGCTCTCTCTCTTTCTCACTCTTTCTTTCTCTCTTTCTCTTTCTCTTTCTTTCTCTATCTTTCTCTATCTTTCTCCTTCTCTTTCTTTCTCTCTCGTCGTCGTTGTTCCTTCGATGCTTACATTATGACCATCCCCGGTGCCTTGGCACATGTAACGATACTTATCCAACTATCCTTACAGGCTTTGTCTCGCATCTCTCGCGGAAAGGGGAAGCGCGAGAAACGAAAAGTACAAAAAAAAATAACAGATTTTCTTTCCTTCCTTCCTTCCTTCCTTCCTTCCTTTCTTTCTTTCTTTTTGGGATCGATCAGAGATTATTTCACTCCTACGCGTCCTTTTTTATTTTCATTACCGTTTCACTCAAAAATGACCGACGACAATCCGTAAAAATTAATTAAATTTCAAGGGTAGGAGGAACAGCTGGGGGAGGTAAGGAAAGGGAAAATAATTTCTCACGGATTAACTTCTCTCTTCTTTCTTTCTTTTTTTTTTTCTTCTTTCAAACTCGTTTCGTAAACAAGAGATCTTGTTGGCTTTCTTTCTTTTTTTCCTTAAAAAAGGTTGACATATTAACCTACATGCATCGTCGTATCTGATTACATACATTCCACGTGAATAAAGATCACATTCGAATCGTTGAAACGAGAAAAAATTATTATCAAAGCATTTTTCATGTCAGATTCGTAGATATAGATAAATATAATATAAGAAAGTACGACGACCGAGTTTACGGGGTGGAGCTCAAATGCATCGGCCCTGATAAACGGTCTTCTCCTTCCCATTGTTAGAAGCGTGACTCGAAGATGAAGCGACTTGAGCCTACGGCTCGCTATTGGTCTCTCTTTCTCTTTTTCCTTTCTCTCTTTCTTTCTTTCTTTCTCTCTTTCTTTCTATCTTTCGTTCTCAAGGCGCATCCACGCCTTTATGTAACGCGCCGCTAGAGGACACGTGGTCTCATTAGCCACGGCATAACGTGCCGGAAGACGATCGCGTGTAAATTATCAACGTACGTACATCCGACGATGTGTTCGCGATCGAGCAATGGCCGAGGACCCTCTCTCTCTCTCTCTCTCTCTCTCTTTCTTTCTCCGTCTTTCTCTGTACTATCTTCAGGACAAGATCTTTGATAATATCTCTTCTTCTCTCTCTTTATCTCTCTATCTTTCTCTCTTTCTCTCTCTATCTATTTCTCTTTCTTTATCTTTCTTTCTCTCTCTCTCTCTCTTTCTTTCTGTCTCTTCCTTTCTCTCTCTCTCTCTCTCTCTCTCTCTCTCTCTCTCTCTCTCTCTCTCTCTCTCTCTCTCTTTCTGTCTGTTTTTGTCTCTTTCTTTCTCTCATTTTCTCTGTCTTTCGATCTTCTCGTTACTCCTTCTTCTTTTACCTTTGTCCTTAAATTTTTATTATGAATTATCTCGTAGAAAAGATCGTAAATATTTCGTAAAATATTACAATAGCTCGTTATTACTTGTTATTATTACTTCATCCTAATGAAGTTAAAAAATCATCGGAGAATGATTAATAATATTTCTTTTCTAGTCTTTGAGATGTCGATACTGATCAATATCGTAGCGGTAATTCCTTTGTAGGAATTCTAACGATTCCGACAGTCTCGATTATTCTTTCAACGACTGAAATCGCGTATGCCGTTTACATATATACACACATTCACACACAATATATATATATATATATATATATATATATATAATACATACTTATATATTTACTTATACACTCATACGTTAGGTGCTAAAAGTGGGAATAAATGGTGCTCGAAATGGCAATGAACTTTACCGGTCCGTGCCACTTTAGTCGCTTCCTCAAAAACCGGTCTCGAATCTAGCCAACAGAGGAATACGATGATGATCGTTGTACTGTTACGATCGTTATTAATATAGTTTTATCGTTTCTTTCGAAACGTATATTACTGTCTCTAGAAAAGATCGATAATATTTATATGGAATCTTATGCGAAGGTTAGGCAATCATTAAGTATGTTGATCATTCTTTTTATTTTCCTTTTCTCTCTTTTTTTTTTTCAAGTTGTACGTAGTTAACAACGAAGAAAGAAAGTTGTTCGTTCGAAAGAAACAATCGTGAGTCATACATCATAGTTATTTCTTATATCGGTATGAATACGATATATACATAAATACATATATACACACACACACACACATACATACATACATACACATACGTATAAATATATATTTTTATATTAGTATATATCTACCTAGTAAATAGATAGGTAGATAGATGCTCTTGAGAATCGTTCGATGACTGATGGCGATCGTCCAGAGTATCGGCGACGTGACCGTGATCTTGAGGATAACCTTGAACGTGCGTTTCAGCGTAATCCAACGGCCAGGTCTCCGCCGGAAAGTCATCCTTTCCTTTCTCTTGGTCGATATCGAATACTATCTCGATGCCATGCGCGCTCGAACCGGTGTACAAGCTTCACCGGTTATACCTATAATCGAATATAATTAGCTGTGCCGGCCGGTAAACTCGTACGATTTCACGAATAATGAATGGAGAATAACAGTTTGTATTATGAAATAACAAGTAGATATATAAGTATGTATAAGCTTCTACGAATTTAATTTTTCCTTTTTTTTATTTTCGTTCTTTTTATTTTTTACGAACGACGACGTTATTTTCTGAAAATTTTTTCGGTGATTCTTTAGCGGTCCGAAGTTGTTTTGTTTGTTGTTATAAAAAGAGAAAAAGTAGGCGTGGAAATGGTTAGAATATATGGATGACTTTTAGGACACGTCGATAATGGATTCTAAGAGTAGTCGATGAACTTTCATGCTCGTAGTAGAGCGTAACAATTTCATGCTTGGTACTTATCAAGATCGTGCAAGGAATTCGGTCAAATCGAAGGCATCGCGTGCGTGCTAGAAATGATTGTTTTTTTAAATCTTCAGAAAAATGTAAAAGTCGTCGACGTTCGTCCTTGAATTCTATTTAGATGGAAGATTCATAAAATATTCTCTCTCTCTCTTTTTCTCTATTTTGAGTTAATACGAGGATCGTTTCGATCGAAGATTGAGTATGTAAATACGTATGTTGAATACGAGAGAAAAAGAAAAACAAGAAAAAAGAAGAAAAAGAATTTTTTGTCACAAAAGACTTCGACGTGGCAGAACGTGACGTCCTGCAGATGCACGACTATGATAATCCTGTCCTTTCTCCGAGTCTACGTGATATCCGGACGAAGGATCCTAGCAGCAATACGGAGGCTTTCGAGGGATCGCTTTACATTCGTGAGAAGTCAATGATCTTGATCGTGATCGCGAGAAACGTGCGTTCTAAGTCGAGGCTTCGTCGAAGACTGAGGAACTTTGAACTTCGTAAATATATAGACTCCTTGTTATAACATCTGTCTAACGTTGTTGTATATTTTTCCTGTTTTTGTTTTTGTTTTTATTCGTTAATACGTAAGATATTCGAGATCCTTCTAGATTCTCGTTACGATGATAACGATTTACGTAATCCAGGAAGCGTTCCGGAAGGTGTCCGATGAATTTTCGCGAACGCCGATTCGATCCTTCGCGTTCCATTGTTCTACCTGGACCTGCATACGATTTAATGCAACATCGAGAACCCATTGTACGTTCCTGGAACTCTTATATAACTGTTGTGCAAGATGATGCCACCTTTGCCGCATAATACTTCTGCTAACTTCGTCAAAATATAAATAAACACACATACATAGACTCATATATATATATATATATATATATATATATACATATATAAGTTATATACTTATATATCACGCTTATCGTATGTTCAAAGAAAACATATTTATCAATATTATCGATTTCTTTTCTTTCCTTTTCATAGCAATCACAGTCGAAACGTATACAAAGAAACCAGATTTCTATACGAACGGACTTTTTTGTTCTTCTTTTTCCTTTTCGTTTATTTACATCCAATATTATCATTTTCAATCCACAAGGATAACGTCTTACGTGATTCGTTTAAACGAAACGTTTTTATATCGGTAATTAATTGATCGTTAATGTACAAAAAGAGATCTTGCGTGTTACTTTTCGATAACGTTTATCATTATCGTTCGATTTCTCAGACTCGTTTTTAAAGATATACCTCGTTCTGAGGAAGATCGCGTGGCCATTATGCAACGCTCGACGGTGCGATCCGATCTTTGACACGTAATCACGCGCGTTAGTTGCCATTGCTACCAGGATTAATCGCGTGTATTCGTGCCATCTTCCTTCCGTAACTCCGTTCGCAAAATGAGTTATGAACGAATAGAAAGAGAGAGAGAGAGAGAGAGAGAGAGAGAGAGAGAGAGAGAGAGAGAGAGAAGGAGAAAGAGAGGAGTGGGGAGAGAAAGACCATGACCCTTAATTCTCTTTTAAGAAGATAAACATCGAAGGAACCAACGTATGTTTTTTTTTGGCTTCTTTCCGATCGATCGATCGGTATAGATCGTTGATCCTACTCGGTCGTCGGCCTTCGATGGATCATCCGATTTACGTCATTAATTGCTCGTCGGTATTTTCAAAGGATCCTCATGAGATATGGTAGTTTAGAAAAGGAAGCTTCTCGAACGATCGCGATCGTGACTAAGGAAGATACGATCATCCGATGGATCGAAATTAAACTGTTCCTATTTATCGATTATCCTTTCAAATTATCGTTGCCTGTTGTCCAATTACAAACATAGTTCATGATCTTTCGTTTCGTAAGAATCATCAACTGTTAATTCGTCATACGAGAAAAAGAAATTATCTTTCGTTATTTAAATTAATGTTTTATCGAAAATTAAAAGGTATTTTAGAATATATTTATGAGTGAGAAATAGATTAGAATTTAAAGATTTGTTATTTTTTGAGACAGAAATTAAATAATTAGGAAGAAACAAATAAGAAAAAGAAAATAATCCATTAGATAGCAATCGTTATTGCAGATCTTTTATGATGATTTTAATGTATTTATATATTCATTTCTGTAATATATTTTATCGGGTCTTACACTGTTTAATGTAATTAATAATTATATTTGAGAGTTTCGGATCTAAATCTAATCTAATGAATGAATAATATCTAATGTAAAAATGACATAATCACATATAAATACAAATTAATAATGCCTCTACACTAGATAGAGGTGAAAAAATAAAAACGCAATTAATAAGTAAAGTTTTATCAATTAATATCAATAAATTAGATTAATAAAATTATTGACCTTTCAAAAAAAAGAAAAAACAACTGCAATTTGATAACAGATATATATTTTAAAAATAGATCAATACGATTAACAGATTAAGTATCGTACGATTTATAATACGATAAAAATCGTTTTCGAATTTATGATTCTATCGAGATAACCTTTTAAATTCTTACGTCGAGCATGACTCAACATCTTTTAAAGGTGATGTTCTATAACAAATCTTCATTTTTTTAATTGTAAAATGTCATATTTTTATTGAAAGGTGTCATATGAAACGATATTTATATTGTAAAGAGAATATCAGATTAATTTAAGATAGTTGTAACATTAAAATAACATTAAAAATAGTTGCTTAATGAAAAAATAAAAAAGAAATAAAGAATTTTCGAATGACTTTCTTGATATATTTCCAGAAACAAAAATATGATCAGAGATATTTCGTTTTTCTTTTCTACGTTTATATATCTTTTACGTATCAAGTACGTATGCAAACAAAAAAACATAACAAAAAAAGAAATATAACGAACAAAAAACTAAACTTCGATAACAACTTCTTTTTTTACAATAAATCTAACGATCCTTAAACGATGTTATTTCGAGAAGTAAATGAAGTGTTACGTGAACGATGACATCATAGAGCAAAAGGTTAAAAAGTAAAAACGTAGAAGGTGATTGTCATTGATCATGAAACTCGTACGAGTTTGAAATGTAATGAATGTCCTATGTAACAGCGAGTCGGGTCCACCAGCGGAAGCGGATCCACGCTTCGCAAAAGACGGCCACAAGAGTGAAACGAACCGTTCCTCGATGTACGAGAGGTAAAAAGAGAGAAAGAGAAAGAGATAGATAGAGAAAAAGAGAAAGAAGGAGAGAAAGAAGGAGAGCGAGAGAGAGAGAGAGAGAGAGAGAGAGAGAGAAATAGAAAGAGAAAGAAAGAGAGAGATAGAAAAGATAAAGGTACAAAATACACTTCTGGCTATAAGAGGACGAAGAAAAGCGAAGCTTGATCTTGTCGCGTGTATAGCCAACGGCTATAGTGAGTTTGGAGAAGAAACGATGATAGAGCAAATTTTTATGTAAATATTTAATGATTAATCGTCGATGTTCGGAGTGGTACTCTTCTTATGATCGTTGATAATGCTAAACTACCGTAATTGTCGATGTTCTCGATCTTACTTAAAGCCATTGTCATTCTTTACTTTGTTTTCTATCTGTCAATAACGATCATTTCGTCGGAATCGATTAAATCTGGCTTTTTTTTTTCTTTCTCTCTCTCTTGTTCTTTTTTTTTTTCTTTTATCTTAACTTCGTAAAATCGACGAAACGGCAGCAAACTTCGATCAAACTATTACGTAACTCTTTATATTAAAAAAGCAATCCTTTCGTATTGCGTTTCGGTCGGTAGTATAAGTCGTTTCATAGTGTTTTACTCGCACGGAAGATAAATATTGAACCGTCGCAGTAGATCGTTTTGCGATATCAAGAGCATCGCCAAGACCAAGGTTTTCTCAATATAAAATCTTGAGATAATAAACGTAGATAACGTGGAGCCGTGAGAGATTATCTGTTCTTCAAAGATCTAACCATATAATTTTAATCTTCCACGTGTTTTCCACTCGGCTTATGTCGTATTTTATATCTGATAAATATGAACGTATGTTTCTCAAAGCATTTCGATATCGGCGCTAAAACGTATCGTCCGATAAAGATTAACGTTTATTTATCATTTATTTTATTATTTATTATTTTATTTATCATATTATTTAAAAAGAAAACAAATGGAGTAAGGAACATTGCTTTGGGCATATAATGCGTTCGCGTTATAGTTTAGTAGGCCGACTCGTTGTTGAATCGTTGAGTCCGGTACGTAGCACGCTCGCGTACTCGCGAAACAAGAACAGGAGCAATACTGACCTTCCTCATACACGTGTTCACATAAAATATTACGATCCTTTATGCGGTCACGTTCGCGGCGATAACCCACGACTTCGTAGCCTCCTTCCAACGCCAACATACACGACGGCATTCTTAGCTATATTCCCTTTTTCTGTCTTTCTCTTTCTTTCCTTCTCTTTTTGTTTTCTCTCCATCTTTCTCTCTCTCTCTCTCTTTATTTCTCTCTCTTTCTCTATCCTCGTGCTTCTTGTTTCACGTCACGAAAAGAACGAGAGAAACAATCTCTCAACGTAGTAATGCCCCTAGAATTTCGTCCAACGACGATGATACTGTGCGTCTCCGTTTCAAGGTCAGATGATGATTCTAGATTACGATAGAGATAACGAGGGGTGGTCTGCATTATTCAAGACACACGGCGACGGGAAAATGAAAGGAACGCGTTCCGCGGATAATAAACGTTCGCTTTTAGACTCGGGTAAACGCAGACGCCTTTTCTTCAAGTACTTACTTACTCCCGTAAACCGTGGTTTATTAATTTTCATTTATTTGTTCGCAGAAACAACGGAGGAGGAAGAAAAATTTCAAGGTCTAGTGTCCTCGAGCACCGAGATACCCTCCGTCGAAGTACTCTCGTCGAAAGCTAAGAGGGAACAGGTACTGCGGAACATTCTTGCAGCTCGAAGACGACGAATGTCGAAGCAACGAAACGGCCGTCTCATCGACGTCACTCCAAAGGATCCACCAGACATCCTGGAAGCACAAGAGACGAAGAACGAAGGAATGTATGCTAGGGTTTCTACGGCGAAGAACGGTACCGACGATGCTGACAAGAAAACGTTCAAAGCAACGATGGAAGAGAACCTAACGACATTGATGAGCGAACGAGAGGACATCGAGTCCACGATGACGATGGCGCCGGTAACGAGCGTCCCAAAGTCCTTGGAGGCTGATAACGTTCGTAAAAAAAACATCGTTTCCATGCCGGAGTCCCTTTACAAGCACTTTAGACCCGTAGAAAGTAACATTCCGATGGAGGACATGTCGCAGTTCCTTTATTTCGGTCAGAAACTACAACCGGAGCTGCAGAACGTAACGACAGTTGGTAACGATTCGAACGAACTTGTCTCGGTTACTCCAACAACCTTGCGAAGGAGAAATCCTAGCAAGAGAACCAGCTTGTCCCCGCTTACAACGACAACGGGAACGACAACGACAACGACAACGACAACTACGACTCGAGCTGAAGAAATATCGAAGGAGGAGACCAACGTTGCTTTGGAAAGACGCATGATCGAGAAGAACAAAGTTTCTAAGACAACGAAGAACACGTTGCGAGACGTGCCGAATTTGTATTATAGGAAAACAAGATTGTCCGACTCGACGATCGCCACGAACGTGATTCCCAGCAAGGACATGACACAGAACGGAAATACGACGGAGCTCGAGGAGCAAGCGGTGGAGCGGAGGGGTGAGAACGGTGTTCAGAAGACGAAAGTATCAAGAGGTAGTTTCCGAAGGAGCAAAAAGATGGAAGATGTCGAAGAAAAAGTTGGAAACGATGGTGTTTCCGAGTACCGTTCGAAGGACGATAAGAAGTCTCGGGAGAGTAACAGCATCGAGGAAAGTACGGTGAGTTCGACGACATTGAGAATCGTCGTGACGGAACCTTACAGAGAGTCGTCGGTGAAAAACTTTTCGACGACGACGCCGACGCCGACGATGACGACGACGACGACGTCGACGTCGACGTTAAAGACCACGACGCAAGAGACTCGCCGGCATCACCAGCAACACGTGTACGCGTATACGATAACCAACGTGACGAGACTGTTGCGCAACTACACCGGACCTGGGCTAAGCGGAGAGACTGGAGTAAGAGGAAGAGGAAGAGTCGACGCAGGAAGAGGAGGAGGAGGAGGAGGTGGTGGAGGTTCTCGAAGGAGCAGCAGCGCTTCCAGCGAGATAACGAACGGCAGGGTAGAGTCACCGTCGACGGAGGCTTCCGCCGGTGCTGCCGGCATCAGCGAGGAGCCCTCGCAATCCGCTGGACTCAGTACTGGCAGGAGCGTCGAAGCGGTTGGAAGACCGAGCACGATCGCTACTCCCTCCTTGGTGGGGGAACGACGAAGAAAAGTCCTCGCGAGCGGTGCCCACCGAACCGGCGCTCAGTCAGCGCCGCAACGCGCACCCGTGAGAATCACGAGCGCTCTTACTCGAAACAACAGACAACAGCAGCATCAGCAACAGTGGTCCGACAGAGTAACCCTCGTTATCGAAGAAAGTTCGACCGATCCTGATCCTCATCATCGTCATTATCATCATAATAGAAGTTTTCTTCGTAAATCAGCTAGCGCTGTCTTGCACAGCGGTGCGGTGAACCAGAAAGACGCGAGCCCGGAAGCGATGCCTTCCACGGGCACGCAAGATTCCGTTCTCGTTGACGCTGACAGAAGGAACTCCCTTGATCTGGAGCGTCGAGAGGATGAATCTCGTATTGAAAATGAAGCCTCCTTGAAGGTCAATCGTACCTTCGAGGACAATTTTACGACGAATGAAAGTTTGTCAGATTTGAAAGTCCCGGAAGAGACGACGGTCGTCGATCTTCTCTCGTCTTCTCCTTTGGTCGATGGTCCTACCGAGGCCTCGATCGAGACTCTGTCTAACTCGGATATCAAAGACGAGACTCGGAAGGAGAGCAACAACGAGCACTCCACCGTAACGACTACGACAACCTCGATGACGCCGGAAGTTACGACTAGTGCACCCGTATTTCCGGTGACACCCAAGTTACTCGTTGAAAAGATATCGAACGATAATCGTTTGATCGGCTCGAGTACGACGGAATCTATAAATCGATTGACTTCGAGTAGGAAACCGGATCAAGATAGACCGTTCGGTTTAGCGGCAGATCTTGATCCTTCCGAGATTCAAAAGATGTATAGATCGCAGAACACTTCGAGCACTGAGAGCAATACTCTGCCGGATTTGGAAACGTCTACCGTTTCGACGAATCAATTTCCAAATCGGATTGCTCAACAGCATATGCACGATTTTCATGAAAGCAGAGGACGCAGTCTCTCGGATAAAGCAAAACAGGAAGACGATGTACTTCCTATAATGCAGCTTTACAACACCTCGGATATATTCGATGACAGTAGCACCCTTGGTCCTGCTACTCGTACGGTCGAAATACCCTTAGAGGAAAGTAATACGACTAAGGATAAAGTGGAATCACCTCAGGAAGCTCCTGCTTCGCGATACACCACTCCCTCTGCTACCAACAAACCCACCGTTAAACCCATCCCTAAATCAACCCCCAAATCAACCCCTAAATCCACTATCAGACCTACTAGTACACCTTCCAATTTCGTTAACAGGACGAGGTACAGATCGATTTATTCCAATCGATCTGTTGTATCGGATTATGCCGGTTTAGGGTATCAACCGATCGAATTCAACAGGACGTACTTTGACAGTGGTTTGATTGCCGTTAGCCCACGGGAATCAGTGAATATTAGTGAAGTGACTAAGAGACACGATAGCGACACTATTGCATCACAAGAGACCGTAGCAGTAGTTAGTTATATTTTGGCTACGCTCGTCGTATTTCCGATTGCCGTTGGCGTTGGACTCATTCTTAGAAGACTGATCATTAGGAATCGTAAGGTGAGTCGTTGACCTGGGAAGGCTATCTGCTCCGTTTCTCCAACATCTTTTCGATATCTGGGTTAGCGTAGGCTTGACCCAGAGAAATGGAGAGAAAGAGAGTGTAAAAAAGAGAGAGAGAAAAAGATAGAAAGAGAAAGAGAGAGACGGAGACAGGAAGGATGCCGTAGATTTGAAAGTAAACTGCTCTACGCGAGCGAAAGTAGTCCGAGCTCTTTGGATTCTCTTTTCACCGAGTCGTCGTACCCGAGTAGTATACAATTAACGTGCTATAATAATACTTATCACGTTGGAAAAAAGAGAAAAAACGAGGAAAAAAGAATTTCTGTCATTTCGATTTTTATTGTTGACGTTATTAACAGTTCTTAGTCGCTTGTTAATGTGTGAAGAAGATAAAAAAGATAAAAAAAAAGAAAGAGAAAAGAAAACGAATCAAAATAAAAAAGAAAAGCGGTCAACGCGAACGAACGCGATCGCCTTGTCTTACGAAGGATTCTCGATGAATCATCGAACGAACACGATCGACGATCTCTCGAGTCGCGATTATGGTCGCGGGAGATTCATGCGTCTTATGGAGTCGCGTACTATTTTCGATTGATTCGAAAAAGAAAGGAAGAAAAGAAATACGTAGAAAAATCTGACGATAAAGACAACATATTTTTTTTTCTTTTTCTTTTCCTTTTTATCTCAAATCGTCTCGAGCAAATGAAGAAGGAAAAAAAAAGAAAAGAATTCTTTTCTTACTTTAAATCACAGCAACCTCTTAAGATGTTGTGCTTATTATTATCATCCTTTGTTAGTCGATTTATTTATCACCTCGAATTTACGTCAAACTCTCCGTCTTTTCTCGTCATAATATTTGCATCTTGTTCATGGTCGTAGCGTCGCGAACGAATCTTTCTTTCTTTCTTTCTTTCTTTCTTTCTTTCTTCTTTTCTTTCTTTCTTTTTCTCTTTCTTTCTTCTTTCTGTTCTTCCTTCCTTCCTTCCTTCTTTCTTTCCTTTCTTTCTTTCTTTCTTTCTTTCTTTCTTTCTTTCATTCGACGATTAACGTCGATGATGATTTACTTATGCAGGTGCTCGAAGAATCGGACACGTCATCCGAGATAAGTTACAGGAAGGACGCTCTTAATCTCGAAAATGGGGATTTTAAAACGTCCATCGAAAAGGCAATTACAAAGCTACCGAGGATACAACATTTGGTAAGAATGATTTATATACCGATTACATTAATAAGCTCCAAAAAAAAAAGAACGAGTAAACATTCCCTATCGCGAATTTAAACTCTATTATTTTGCTCTCGTTTTATATTTATTTATCCGTTCTTTTTCTTTTTTTTTATATCTTTTTTCTTTCTTTTTTTTCTTCTTTTTTTTTTATCCATTCAGTGTCACGAAGCAGAGAAACCACCGCCACCTCCGTCGCAAGAATCCAGATGGGAGTTTCCTAGAGATAAGCTTAGGTTACAGACGGTCCTCGGGCAAGGAAACTTTGGACAGGTAAGGCATTATATGTTTTCTTTTCTCCTCGTACGAAAAGCAAGGATAATAAATCGTCAGAGAATCTCACGTATAACTACGTACGTGGGACGCGTCTTTTTGTGGCGCGTTAAATGCTCGCGTAAAAAGGCGAATTTTAACGGGAATATAGAAATCTCATGAGTATTTTATACGTATGTACATATTTATACCTATAAATGTAAATATAATATATACACATATATATGTACATATAATATATATTATACGAAATCGCTAATAAAGAATATATGAATGCTTTCGTGATGAATTTGTTATTTCGACGATACAACAATGATTAGTCGAGAATTATTATTGATAATATTTATATTGACACTATACGTTGATACCAATAAGTTATTACGTTTTCAATAAAAATTGGATAAGATCCGTTTAAAATGTAAAATATCGAATTTTTTTTTTTTTATTATTTGTTAGGTTTGGAAAGCCGAAGCCGACGACTTGACTGGTCATCAGGGTACAACGAGATTGGTGGCTGTTAAAACAGTGAAAGAAGGTGCTTCGGAACGTGAAAAAGAAGATTTAGTACGAGAATTAGAGATCATGCAACAGCTTGGTAGTCATCCGAACGTTGTAACACTTTTAGGTTGTTGCACCGAAGAGGGTAAGTTTTCTTACGAAATTATATGAATTATCTATTAATTAATTATATCAGTGAATTAATTATAAATTAAAAAATCGGTATACGTACATTATACGGCATTTATTCGTTTTTAATATTATATATGTATATATAAAATATTAATTGGTATTTATTCGTTACGTTCTCATCGATGACGAAAACATCATAAAGAACGTGTTGGATTCTAAATCGCAAAAGAATTCTTTTCCTTTTACTTGTGTTCATTGGTAGCATATAAAAAAAGAAAAGAAAAAAAAGCGCGAATGGCGCATCTTCGATAATGGACGGGTGTCATTTATTTGTTCTCTCTCTCTTTCCCTCTTTCTTTTCTCTCTCTTTCTTTCTTGTGAATCTTGATAACAGCAAAGCGAGTTTATACCAATACTACTATCACCGAGTACTAATACTATAACATTGTTTACGTTTCTCATTGATGTAGATGTTTTGGTTTGCGAAATATGCTGATCAAGCTATTAGACCGTCCCTCTGCATTCTTATTATATTATATGCACTCATTAATGAAATTTATGATTTAGAAATTTGTAGAACTAGTTGGTAAACAAAATTTCTCGCAGTCATCGTAAGTCGTCGTATTAACGAAAAAGAAAAAGAAAAAACAAATATCGAATTAAAAGCAAATTAGTTCGACGAAAAACGTAAAAAAGAAAAAAGAAAAAGAAAAAGAGGAAATAATAACTGACTTCGACGATAAATACTGATAGAGATAAATTTTCTACGAGCTGACCAATCATTAAGTTTGTTATTTTTCTTATTTCCAGCATATACAATAAACGCCGATCATTTGTGTCGCATTTGATTATTTTGTAAATGAAAGGAAGACAAATCGTCGATGTTTGGTATCATTAATTCGTAATCGATTGATACTCACACGGTATATATGTAATATACATACATATATATATATTTACATAGATTGCGCGATGGAATTCCATAAATCTTTTTGTCCGATAAACAAAACGTCAAGCTTACATATTTTTATTTTTTTGATCTCTTACTTCTCTTTTACTTTAAATCGAATTCATTGACTTTTTCATTGTTTTGTTCTTACCCCATTCGATGTTTATCCCGACGACCCTAATACATTTTTAATATAAACGAATGTACTCTCATGTATGTCAAAGGATGCGAAAATCCTTCGAAGAGAAAAAAATCTTCGACATTTCCATTACTTCACGGTGATTAACTCGTCGATAAAGAAAGAGACAGAGAAAAAGAGAAAGAGAGAGAGAGAGAGAGAGAGAGAGAGAGAGAGAGAGAGAGAGAGAGAGAGAGAGAAAAGAAAAAAAAAGATAGAGACATGCCTTTCGTTGACATATGGGCGACACAACTTTTTTCTTATTCTCTGGAATTTAATGATTTACACGCGATCGATATCGGTTAAGTTGATATAAACGAAAGGTCGATCCGTCGTTCTTTATTATTTCAAGAATAATTAATTAAAATTATACGATAGAGTTATGCTTGACAAAAAAAATTTTTCGACCATATTTATAATATTATCATGTTATCTTTCTTTTCGTACGGACTGAAATATTTTTCAAAGAAATTACTTCGTCAACTTCATCGTCGTGGAATTTGCGAGAGAGGAAAATACGAAAACTAGTATTTAATTTTTTCATCCTTGAAAATTTAATCGCATGTATCATACGTATTGGAAACAGTAATGTGAAAAATAAAGGAAATCATTATTCCACGCTCGGAAGATGGATTTATCGTGTCACTTTATCGTAGATAAGTATTACAGAGTGATTATCTTTTATCTTTTCTCACGAGTCAATCGTTTGATCCCTGATGATTTTATTTCACGGTTGAGACATCAAAACTAAGCAACAAGAGGAGTGAGATCTCGATGAGAAGAGGAATAAGAGGAAGTTGGAGAACATTATATACGGTGCTTTCTTTCTCTTTCTCTCTTCCTCTCTCTCTCTCTCTCTCTCTCTCTCTCTCTCTCTCTCTTTCTTTACTATCGTCTTCCTCATCGTACGTATAAATTTCCATACGCGTCCCTCGCACAGATCTTCTCAGTACAATACATCCTTTAAACCTATTTTCCTTTTATCAAAATTTGTTTCGATCGGTTTCTATATTTTTTCTTCTTCTTATTCCATCTGCTTTTTTTACCTTAAAAAAAAAAAAAAAATTAAAAAAAAATTAACGAAACAAAAGAAAGAATTTTGTTGTTCCTCATTTTCGTATAACTCCAAAAAATCGAGATTGCATTTGAGATCGGCTTGAGAATGTTCTAACGCAATTAAAATAATCGCTACTCCCTATTTCGGCTCTTTAGCTTCCGCCGCGGTAGAGTTTTTGGTTGAAGCTCAAGGAGCGTGCCTTGTCGGACCCTTTTCGGCGCACAATAGAACGCGCCCCCGGCCAGCTCGGAGGGTCCGTCGCAGAAAATTTACGACATTGTGGTTTCGTGTCCTCCGCATTTATCCTTTCGGTCTCGACGCCAGAGGATGAGAAGGATGAGAGAGAAGAAGCTTGAGAGGAATAGGAGGAGGAGGAGGAGGTGACTTCGTGTTTTTCTTTTTTCTTTCTTAGCCTTACGACGGCGTCGCTCTTCTTTTTCTTCTTCTTCTTCGTCTTCTTCTTCTTCTTTTACAGAACTCGACGTATCTCTCCGACAATAAGACGCAACCCAACGCTTTCATTATACCCATTTATCGATCACCTCTATACTCCAATGATATTTCAATTTAGAACTCGATCAATTCCTTTCCCTTTCGACTCTCGTTAAAATCTTTTTATTTGTTCGATAAAAATGAAAAATGAGAAACGCTTATAAGACGTCGGGATTATATTGAGATATTGATTAATATTTTTTTCTTTCTATCTTTTATTTTTTTTTTTTTTTGGTTTCGTTCTTTTTTTCTTTTCTTTTCCTTTCTTTCTTTTTTTTTTGTTCCAAGTGCATACACATGTGCGACATGTGTTTGGGGAACTCGAAATAGCAACTCGAAAAGTTTTGTTTCGCCTTGGTAATATTTTCAAGGAAGCTGTTTATCTTCTTACGTGTTACGTTCGGTGCACAGCTGTCGATACACAACGCACACGTAAATACATACATATAAGTCTTAATATTTCGCGATAATGAAAATTGAAAATTCTGTTTTGTACGAGGAATCAAATCGTAGGTATATTATAGCCTTATCGAATTTCGTTAATCGAATGCCGCGATAAAGCGCTTAGCTTGCTACGAACGTTTATTATTTTCCATTTGTCCTGACTATTGTTTCCTCTACGTACCGTATCGGTGCGTACACGTGCGCGCCAACACGATCGTTCGATTAAATACGATGCTGCACGCTCTGTGCATCAACAAACGTGGTAAATATTTTTTAATAAATAAAGAGGAGTTGCAATGTTTGCGAACTATGCGTATTGTTTGCGATAAGAAACCATAAGCGGAAACATCGGTTGTCTCTATACGATTCTATAAAAATAACAATATATTGAACAGCTAATCAAATACATCGTTATGGTAATTTTATTACGCAAGTAAACATAAAAATGATTCGTTTCGCAGGAAATATTTTTTTTTTTATGAATAAAATGAAAACATCCAACTTTCTAAGAATTCTACACATTTTTTGATTTGTTCACAAAATCATAAGCAAGAAAGTAGTAGAAATGAAAAGAGAAGAAAGTATTTAAAAACGATAACGAAGCAGTTACTTATGCGATGATGATACATGTACGTAAGTATGTATATATGTCACTTGAATATCGTACGTTGTTGCGTTGTATTAAATATTATGATACTTGCGAAAAGTATTTGCTTGCGTACAGGAAAAAAAAAGAATTGAAAAGGGTTCCTTAACAAACCGAAGTTATTAGAAGGGGGTAGTAATGCTGGTCTAATGTGAGAGTTACGACGACGAGGCGCCAACGTGAAACGGTCTGGGACGTAGTTGGTCGGTAAAACTTGCCAACGAAACTGGGCCCCATAAGTTACAATCAGCCGGATACTGCCCACGGGGTCCCAAAAATGCACTGTTTAAATTACTTTAACTCGCGTCCATACTTCGTTCATAATCCATACCACGAGTCCTTCTAATATCACATGCTTGCCTCAAATATAAAAAAAAAGAGAGAGAGAGAGAGAGAGAGAGAGATCTTTGTTTAGGAGAAACACCTCGTGAGACAGAAACATAAATTTTCTATGGATAACGATCGGATCTCGTGACGAGATCGAATTATACTATTGATATGTTCCCCGTTCGGTATGATTTATCCGTATTATTCTCACCTGTGAAATATTTTTCTTAGAAGACAGAATATATCTATGTTTGGTAGATAGATGTGTGCGTGTTTGTATACACACACATATACCAATGTGTGTATATATATATATACAAATATATATGTGTGTGTGTATATACGAATACAATATACATAAATAAATATATAAAAATATAAAAATATTATAACAAATATGAATATTATAATAAATAAATATATATGTGTATATATGTTTAAAATATACAAATATAAATATATATATATTTATGTATACAAATATATATATATATATGTATATATGTCTATATAAATATAAATATCTTTGTATGTGTGTACGTATATAAAAGGAAAAGAAATAATGTCGTTTAACTTTATTTTCTTTTACAGAGCCCCATTACCTGATACTCGAATACGTGATGTACGGAAAGCTATTGGCTTATCTACGCGATCACCGCACCAGGCAGGACTTTTACAATTTCAGCGAGGACTCGGCGGCCCTGACATCGAGAGATCTGACGGTATTTGGATACTGCGTCGCTAGAGGCATGGAATATCTCGCGTCAAAAAAGGTAAACTTACTTTATCAGTCTCCTTATCCGAACGGACGAACGAGTAAGAGAGAAAAACAGATCGAGATAGAGATATAGAAAGAAAGAGTGAGAGAGGGAGAAAGAAGAGAGGAGAGAAGAGAGGGGAGAGAAAAATGACAGAAAGAGAGACTGAGAGAGAGAGAGAGAGAGAGAGAGTGAGAGTGAGAGTGAGGGAGAGGGAGAGGGAGAGGGAGAGGGAGAGAGAAGAGAGGGGAGAGAAAAATAAGAGAAAGAGAGAGAGAGAGGGAGAGAAAATTAGTGGTATACTCTCATTGGTCTTTGAGAGATGGAGGACCAACGGTAACGAGCGAGACTCACGTGATATTGGCTTGTTTACGGATCAACCGATAACGACGACATCGAAGGAGAGTCGAATCACGTTTCGTGGCAGTCAGTGGGTCAGTATAATTCATTGTCGGTCCCCGGGACAGGTTTGTCGTGGTAAGAAAAAGTAAGTTTGCACTAACTGTGGAGTTGAGAAGAAAGAGAGAGAAAGAGAGAGAGAAAGAGAGCCGAACGACGAAACGGGCCGTTCGTTTCAACCCTTTTCTTATTATTATTCTTTTTTCTTCTCTCTTTCTCTCTTTCTCTCTCTCTCTCTCTCTCTCTCTCTCTCTTTTTCTTTTTTTTCTTTTTTCATTTATCTCTTTCCTTTTCTCTCATGATAGTCGCGTGCTTCGCCAAGAGGAAAAGAATCGTGATAAATTTCGATGCCGACACCTCGACGATCGATACGATCGTCCTCTACAATCATTGAAAATGTTTACATACATATACCAAAGCTCCTTTATTTCTTTCCAAAGTTAATAACAATTTGAATTTTAATCGTTTTACGTCATGACGTATCTGCGTATTTATTCGAGTTTTCCCATTTCAATCTCTTCGTCCTTTTTTTCTCATGTAATTCTTTTTATTATACACATATAGAAGATTCCGTTCGTATGTAATTATTTGTCAAACTCGACAAATTGGACGGTTCTATGTAAGTAATCCGTGACTTTTTGTTATGTAACAAAGACTTGTATTTTCGACGAAAGGAATGTTTAAATCCGACTTACGTCATTCTTGTTCGAATCGTAATCGTATATTATCTCAGCTTCCGTTTCTAAAGTAAGTATGTAAGTACTCACTCACTCACTCACTTACTTACTTATCTACTCCTTTTCTCGTCGACGAGACATAAATGTCCTTCTTATTTCTTTTTCTCCCTATTTTTTTTTTTTTTTTTTTTTTTTTTTTTTTTTTTTTAGAAAATACAAGAAATGGCGGATTTGAAGAGACGACATAAAACTCGGTCGATGTATTTACATACATATATATGTACGTATGTACGTATATACATAGTTACACGTTCGTTCCGTTATTTTAGAATTCACGGATATTCCGACGTATCTCTTCTTCTGTGCCAGAAAGATCGTAATTCTACTAACGCTCGAAATCTCGGACACCAAGGTCGATTAAGACGTTCTCCTCGCGAAGTTGTTTTATTTACACGAGATTTTAGGAGAGAATTTTTTTCTTAAACAAGTTAAACTCGTCAAAATGGTTATCGAACAAATAGTGATATAAATGTGTATTTTTAAAATCTTTTATCTTAATTTCGTGTAAATTAGGTAACGTGTAATTTAGATAAATTAGGTAAAGAAGATATATATGAAAGAATTCACTGTCATACTTTTTTACATCGATCACATCATACTTTCGTTAAAGAAAATATAATATTTAGTTTTCGAAATATCGTTAAAGAAATTTCTTTTAAGAAATCTTTCAAAAAAAGAGGTCCTGCATATTTGTATGCTGGATTCTTCGGTATACGATCTATTAAAATTTGGAAAAGAAAAGAAATGAAAAAATAAAAAATTAACGACACCAGTCAATTATTTTTTGTTCGGTCGAAAAAGGAAAAAAGAAGGAAAAGAGAAGGAAGAAAAAGAAAAAGTACAAAAATTTTTAAAGTAGGATTGTCGATAGGCTTCTCTGAAAGAACGAATTGCGTGTTTCCGTTCGTATAATGGCTTCCCAGAAGCGCAATGCGAAAACTAATCTTCTCGACTTGATGGATAATTGCATGAATAAGAGAGAGAAAGAAAGATAAAGAAAGAATGAAAGAAAGAAAGAAAGAAAGAAAGAAAGAAAGAGAAAGAAAGAGAGAGAAAGAGAAAAGAGAAGAAAGAGCTAGGTTCTCATAGGTAATTTCTACTATAGACGAACTTATCTCTCCTATCTTCGAAAATGCTTTGAAATAGAGAGAATGCATCTAATATCGCACGTGACTAACCGTACGGATCTTTGGTGATTAAAGGACGCCTTGTGCCGGCATTGATTGACAAGGATTACAAGAGGTTATTTATTATTCGAAATAGGACGTTATCTGTTATATCTCCTATCGTAGATTTTATTAAATAAATTTCAAGGAAAGCGAATGCTATTTCTTAGAAATTCTTTATCTAATCTCATTCTATCTCTTTGATAATTAAATTGATTTACGCCGATCGTGTGACACCGACGTTTGTAAAAGCTGAAAAAGAAGGGAGAGAAAAAAAGAAAAAAGAATACAAAAGAAAAAGAAATAGACAAAGAAAAAGAAAAAGGAAAAAAAGAAGAAAATGAAGGATCCAGTATGGTACGTATCATTCGCATTTACAGATAGCACGAACCTTGCCTGTATTTAACTATTACGAAGGCAAAATTACTTGCTCATTATTAGGATAAGGTAACGAAGGAGATGGCAATACAGCTGGCAATAAAGCAACATACGAAGTTGTGTCTTCAAACTTGTGTTTAGAATGATAACGGGTATGTTTCAACGATCATGTGGTAATTCAAAAGACGTAAGAATATTACGGCGCATGTACGACGAATTATTGATTATTGTTCTTACACGTGCAGACAAAAATTATTTTATTGTACTTATCGAACACATAACACGTTGGGGAGCTTTTTTTTCTTGCAAATTGATGGACGTCTCGCGGCGTCTTCGTGTCGGTTACGAAAATAACGGCGGGAAGTAATAAATCTAAGAGATGAAATCATTAAAGAAGAGATAGGATATATATATATATATATATATATATATATATATATATATCTTGTTTACCTTGACATTGAGTCGTTTGGTTCATTAGCATCATCTACAGGTTAGACAAGGTCCGAAGATTCTAGAGAGAGTTTACTTGCTCATACTTTTTAACCAAGTGTCTCTATTTGTATTTAATATTTAAATATTAAGAGACAACAATACGAAAGAGAAAGAGAGAGAGAGAGAGAGAGAGAGAGAGAGAGAGAGAGAGAGAGATTGAGATTATGTTCTCGTACGTGTACGCTCGTTGAAATAAATTTTTACCGTATTTTTTCAGATAATTCATCGGGATCTCGCAGCCAGAAACGTTTTAGTTGATCACAACAAACTCTGCAAGATCGCAGATTTCGGAATGTCGAGATTCGCGAACGAAGACGGCGAAGTGATCGAAACGAGACACGGTAGAAACGCATTGCCGATAAGATGGATGGCACCGGAATCGTTGATTTATTCTCTTTTCACTACGAAGACCGACGTTTGGAGCTTCGGCATTTTAATGTGGGAAATAGTAACGCTCGGTAAGTTATTAAAAATCAAAGATATGAAACTTTTAACAACGGCATGATCAGAGAGAATATATCTGAAAAAATGTTCTTCTTTATTTATTTATTTATTCTTTCTTTAGACTAAATATCATCGATTAAATACACTATTTTTTTCTTGTTTTTTTTTTTTTTTCTTTTTTTTTTTAACGAATGACCCCGATATATTTTCTTTCGAGTCACAATCATTCTTTATCTCGTTAAAGATACCCTTTAATAAACAAGTCGGATTATATCGTTGCTCGAAAGCAATTCTCGAGGATAAGTCCTTATCCGTAAGACGAACACAGAACTGACAAAATATTTTATGTTGTTTAGGCTCAACGCCGTACCCGGATATGACGGCAAGGGAAGTCATGCGGAACGTGCAAAGCGGTTATCGCCTCGAGAGACCGTCCCACTGTCGAAGCGAGCTCTTCAGGGTGATATCCCGATGCTGGCACGCTGATCCCGACCGCAGACCAGAATTTCAAATTCTAAGGAGGGATCTGGCACAACTTCTCGAGGACAATATGAACGGCCATTATGTCGATCTCGAGAGTTTTGCTTCCGAGTGCACCGACTGACGCCATCTCGATTAGACTACTCATCTTATTCTTTGCTAATCTGATCTTATTCGATATTATAATCTTTAATGTCGAACGAAAGGGATAAGAAATATCGTAGATCGATTTATCGAAACAATCGAAAGTTTATATTAGAAAACGAATCAAGTTTGCCATTTTTTACGCCGAACTTTACGAAGGTCGAGACGAACCAGAAAAGATTCGTTAATTTATTATTCTTTTTCTTTTATATATATATATTTATATATATATATAAATAAATATATATATATATATATCATACGCGCGATACAATCAAATCACGTTTGTACTCAGGTAAAGATTTAAACGTGAACAATGGGAAATAAGGGAGAAAATTATCATCATTATAGATTTACGTCCATCCGTCCAGAATTTTTCTTTAACGAGCATATCGTTTCTTTGTTACTCGATCGTAAAGCATGTGTATCACAGGAACCATTAGTTAGGGTTCGAAATGTGCTATAATATTAATTTATTCGTTAGAATCTAATTAATTATCTTAAACAGGACAAACTCGACAATAACACTGCATCGTGTTTTTACAAAGATAATAATATCTTTTTCGCGATATCATAATTTTTGTTTCTTCTCCTTACTTTTATTTCTTTGTCGCGAACTTGTAAATATTATTAAACTTACAATCGTATCGTTATTACATAAAAAAAAATATATGTATTTTGTTTAACGTATTTACCCCCAATCAAAAAAAAAAAAAAGGCACCAATTTTTATCTTACATTCTCTATCATTCTATAATTATTGTATCAATACTATTTCATCATGGTATCATTATAATTATTTTAGATATCGTCATTATTATAATAAGTAGGAAGATAGATTTACATCGTTGCGGGAGTTTATTTTTAATCATTCTAGTCTTTCGACGCGTTTGAGGTATCGATTGATTATCGTTGACGGATTATGATTCATTTTATCTCATTTATCTTTTCTACTCTACCGACAAAAATGTAGAAAATTTATTGCCGGTCTGAAAGAGATCGACTGTTAAAAATCGATCGGTACCCCAGAGTTGTCAGTTGATTATTTTATTAAGTTTTAATCTTATAATTGCTATTATAGTTACTGCGAATCTTGATATAACCGAGTTTCTCGATCGTTTAACGTTCGCTTTTTACCTTGAAAGCAAAAAAAAAAAAGAAAAGAAAAAAGAAAGAAACGAGGTTGCGTCTTGATCTTTGCGTTACGATTTCTTTTTCCTTCCAAACAAAACGACAAAACGAAACAAAAAAAAAAAATAACAAAAACAAATAAACAAAAAAGAAAGAGATAATACAAGAAACAATGTATGTAGACTCGACGATTGTATTAAGAAGTTTTTTTTGTCTTTTATCTTGTCAGTAAACGTTATCCGATTTTTCAACGGAGACTTTAATCTTTTGGATCTTTTACCTGATCCGAGCAAAACCCATTGATCTTTCAGTAATAATTTTCTTTTTTTTTTGTACTACATCATGCCGATTGATTTATTCGGGCTGCAATATAAAAGAAAAGAAAAAAAAAAGAAAAAAAAAAGAGAGATAAAGATCCTTGTAAAACGTTTTTCGAAAAAATCGAAAGATTTAAAACGAAGAAATCTCAGAGAAGAGAATGTCGATCGAAATCGATTTGTACGGCGAATAAATACTTATCTCTCTCTCTCTCTCTCTCTCTCTCTCTCTCTCTCTCTCTCTCTCTCTCTCTCTCTCTCTCTCTCTCTCTCTCTCTCTTGATCGAGTTCTCTATCCGGGGAAACGTTTTAATTAAATTAATTAAAGTGGCACACATCCGCCGCGCGTCGATTTAATTACGACGAAGTAACAAATTGTAGTGGACCGCCGCGGGGTAGGGACGAGTTAGCGTGGGCGTACGTGTATCGTAAATCTTTCTTCACATACACGTAAGCATATATATATATATGTGTGTGTGTGTGTGTGTGTGCATGTATGTATGTACATAAATATATATATGTATATGTATATATATATATATATATACACACACACACATACACACACACATATATATATATGCTTTCTTACCGGAGATTGTTATAATTAATTCACTCCGTGCAAGCTTTTGCGTCAATTAACACTCATGCTCGGCACGTTTCCATTGCAAGAAATATATGTCGAGATTAAAAGCATGCCCCCGTGTGAAATGACAAAATAATTAAACATTAAACTCGTATCTATGTACTTCTTGTACTTCTTGTACTCTTTCGGAATTTTAAAAGACTCGATATTACGCTTGAGACACGTTCTGTTCTTTTTTTTTTCTTTTTCCTTATATATACGTACGTATATACTTGCATGGTGAATTGTCTTTTTAAATTCGGACACTTAAACATCTCGAAAATAATGTGTTTTTGAAAAAAAAGTTTGGAACAAATGTTTTTTTTTTTTTTTTTCTTATTTTGTGGGACTATACATTAGAGCGTTGTTTATTTCTGATTGAATGAAAGTGTTTCAGTGTTTATTACGAAATCGATTTTATTTTTTCCTTTAAAAAGCAAAGTATAATTCTTTTAGCGGCATCTTATTTTAATCATCTTATCTAAAAAAAAAAAAAAACAAAAAGAATAGAAAAAATAGAAACGAACGTTTATCGTTCGAAACGTTTTTTTTTATCTAGCATCTAACTTTCACTTTCTACGATGTTTAACATTGTTTAGACAAAAAGAAAAGAAGATTAAGTCAAGTAAAGATATAAGAGAGAAACGAGAATTATTTTTTAGAAAATTATTACTTTAATAAATATTCGAAACGACTGTCCTCACTTTAGATACGCAGAACAGGATAATAGTTACTTGTCAGTTACCAGCTGCTTGGCCTGTTTTAACTTATTCTATCCTGTTCTTTTTGATTTAGTAAGGTAAGAGTCGTCCTTTTTGAATATTTATTAAAATAATATTTTTCTAAGAAGGAATACCTGTTCTCTCTTATATTTTTAATTTCCACACTTCTTTTTTTGTCTGGACAAATTTAAATATCATAAGAAGTAAAAATTTGAGAAAAATTGCTTTTCTTTCTTTTGCGTAAAATAAAATTTCGTTTGAAAAGTTATAAAAATTACGATTAAAAAAATTAAGTGAAACCTTGAAAACGTTCGTCGAATCACAAATAAACAATGTTATTACGTTTGTTGTTTCTACCCCGTCTCTTTCCCATAAACAAAAATGATTTACGTTTCAAGCTTACCTTTAAAAAAACACTTATTTCCTGAAGACACTTAAATTTCTCGATATAAAACATTGATCTTGTAAAAAAAAAAATAGATTATGTTTACCAATAATTGCATGAAATGTAACTTTATATACTGTAAGTATCCATGGTTACCATGGAAAGGAGTTATGCAATTAACAGTCGAGTTAACGTTTTAATTAACGTCTCTCTAAAGTATATAATTAAGATTTTTCAATGATTATGAAATCTCTTATTAAGTTAATTATGGAACAGTTCATTGTAAAAGTAGGTATAACATCGATTACGTGTTTTAACGTAGTTTTAAAGAAAGAGAGTAAACGGTATTAACGAAACAAATGATTCAAGAAAATTAGCAACGAATTGTGTTCGACTTTACGATCTCCAAGATTTATAAAATACGAGCGCAACGTTCTCGAACGAATCCAAAGATTAAGTTTCAAAGTAACGACGAAGTCAGCTTTCACGTTTGGCTCAAAGGCTTAGCTTTATTACCTACGTATGTACCTACGTACGTACGTATGTATAATACTTTCTCTCTCTCTCTCTCTCTCTCTCTCTCTCTCTCTCTCTCTCTCTCTCTTTCTTTTTCTCATCTTATTTCTGCAAGTTTGCCAGTACGTTTATACTCACTCACCGTACGCATGAGTTCTTTATATTTTATTTTTCTTCCTTAGTACAGTGTTGCGAATCCATTATTTATCGCTCCCACGTCGCAGATTCGATATCTTGCCAAAGAGTCTTACTGCGGCCTCGTCTTTGATTCATGTAGACTCGCGAACGAGTCTCGAATCCTGAGAATACAAGTGGAAGGAGGAACTGGAAACTCCTCGTACTTCGAGTGCACGGTAAGCTCCATTTCGGAATTTTTATATTTATTTTAGTAATCTCTTCACGTTGTTACATATTTCTTTGAGGCGTGGGAGAGGGGGAGGGGGAAAGAAAAAAGGAAAAATTAAAAAAGAAAGAAAAACGAAAAGAAAAAGAACAAGAAAAAAGGAATAAGTATACAAATAAAGGAGTAAAGAGAAAGAAGAAAAAGAAGAAGAAGAAGAAAAGGAAAAAAAGAAAAAGTTCGAAAATTCAATCGAAAGATAAATCTTATTACGAAGGACCACCGACGTAGTCATTGTGCGTTTGCATGGAAGATTGGAAAATGAACGACGTTTTACTTTTACTTTCTTCCCACGCTTTCTGCACGAACGAGGGATATGCAAGTGTAGAATAAAAAAAGAAAAAAAAAAAGAAAAATTAAATGGAAAGCTACGAAGAATAAACGAGTCGACAGAGAATGAGAGAGAGAGAGAGAGAGAGAGAGAGAGAGAGAGAGAGAGAGAGAGAGAGCACGTACATGTAATATTTTTTTTCAAGCCTCCAATCATTCTTGTTGTTGTCGTCGTCGCATTGCTTGGATATTGCGAATTGTACATCTTCTTCTATCGTCTCCCGCAATGTTCGAGATTTCCTCTTACCTCCTTTCATCTCTCCTTACGTTCGAAGGGAAAAGAAGCAAAGTGGATGATCCGTACGCACAGCCATGTGTTGGACAAGGATCGTTATCGTAAATTGGATCGCATTCCTGAAATCTTGAAATAACCATAAAACGTAGGGAGGCTCCTTTATGGCTCGAGGTTATGGAAAATGTGAAGAAGGGAGTTAGGGATCCGACGAGAGGGAGAAGGGAGCAATGTACGAAGATGCTAACTTCGTTGGATAGCTCTTCCGCAGTGACGAGAAAGAAAGAAAGAAATATTAGAAATATCATCGAATTATTTCCATTAGATCTATCTTAAAATAATAACACATATAGGAAAGTTATATCTCTCGATGTTTACGGAACGATTTTAATAAAAAATAATAGTGAAAGCCTATTAAAATGGACTGAGTCGCACGTGTTACACGTTCAATTTCAAGCAAGCGATGATTGAGATTTTCTTTGGAGAAAGAGAATAAAGAGAAGAAAAGGAGGGATAAAAAAAATGAAAAAGAAAAGAAAGAAATGAAATGAAAAGAACAAGAAGAAGAAAAGGAGGAAAGGAAAAGAAAAAAAAAAGAAAAACAAGAGACAGAGAAAGTCTTTCGTCGTCGGCACAGATGGTGCAGGATGCAGCTCGATTATATAGCATATTTGTATGTACACCTATTATATGTATATGTATATGTATACATACACTAGATGTATATACGTATGATAATAAAAGACGTCTAGTTATTTGCGGTCCTTTCTAATCCTAAAAGAAGAATGACGTCTAACTCGAAAACCAGATCTTCTGGTTCTGTCCTACTTTCCTTCGATCTCTGTTGCGTATATCCGAAAAATATCTCAAAGAAAGAGATAGAGATAAAGAGAAAGAGAGAGAGAGAGAGAGAGAGAGAGAGAGAGAGAGAGAGAGAGAGAGAGAGAGAGAAAGAGAGAGATTCTTAAAAAGTCTTATTCATCGTTAAGCTATCTTTCATCTTCCTTTCTTTCTAAACGACCAAGTTGGTCGGACAAAGTCTTCTGACCCAAACTCGAAATTACCGGAGAACACTGACCTACATATTTTAGTCGGAGAAACGGTTTTAACTAAAACCATCAGAAATTTTTCAACGATATAAATCCAAGCAATTCAAACGAAAGCGACATTGGAAATGTTCTCTAAATATTCTTTAAAAAATCATCGATAAAAGATATTGTATCGTACGGTATCGTGCTTCACTTCAAGATAACTTTCACTCGATTCGTTTCTAGTATATGGTTTAAGAAAAGCATAGATTATCCGATAAGAGAAAAAGAGAGAGAGAGAGAGAGAGAGAGAGAGAGAGAGAGAGAGAGAGAGAGAGAGAGAGAGAGAGAAATTAGAAAACGACTGTCAGACGAAACAACAAGAAAGTTTAAAGTTTACTTATCCTACTATGTTCGAGTAATAGATAAGTAGTTACTTACATATAAGCACTTTGACAATTTTTTAATAATACATTTTCCAATCGAGTGTTATTAAAGACAAGTTTGTCGATATTTTCGAGAGTGGTAGATGTTAATTATCAAAGACTATCAGAAACGAGAATCATCGTATTTAAAGTCTCACTCATGTTTTATCTTGTAAAGGTACTGGTAAGTACAAGGCGCTTTCACCCTCCGCTTCATCGTGCACCTGCTAAAGAGACGACCTCCGGCCAGTCGCGAAACGAATCTCGAGAGTAAAGAGATCTATTATGAAGAAAGTTCATCAACCCGGACTCGACTGAAATATTTTATCTTTTATTTCTTTTTATTTTTTACAGCGACTAATTTTAAACAACTTTTTTCTTTTTTTTCCTTTTTTTATTTTTTGTTAACGTTTAATGTTAAAGAATCTTATTAATATAAAAATCCTTATGAAAAATATAAATAATAATAATAATAATAATAATAATAATAATAATAATAATAATAATAATAATAATAGTAAAATGATAGCGATTAGGATTCTTTAAAAGAAAGAATGAAAGACTTGTTTCACACAAAGAGAATGAAGAGTAGATATAGGAAGGAGCAGGAAGAGAGTGGCCGACTTCTTCTTTTTCTTCTTCTTCTACTTCTTCCTTCTTCTTCCTTCTTCTTCTTCCTCGGTAGTCGAAGCATCACAAGGCATGTGCCTCGTATCTCGACGATGCTTAACTATGTACTACGTTCCGGTTTTCTCGGTCACGGCTAAGCGAACGAAACATCTTTTTCTGTGAGAGAGATTCTCCTTCCGTTGGACAAAATTATCAATTCGTAATGGAACGACCTTAAATATAACATCTTCCATCTGGTTCATTGCAAACAACGAGCATGAATTTTATGAACGATCGAAGCGAAAACGAGCGTCGTACTTCTTTCTCGTTCTTCATTTTCCTTTTTGTTTTCTTCTTTTCTATTTTTTTCCTTCTCTTTTTTTTTTTTTAATTTTTTTCTCTCATAAAATTTAGTCCAACGAAGAAGTTAAATAAACAAGGATGACAAGGCGAAAACGAGCGTAAACTTTTTTCGTAAAGTTTCATTCTGACGAAAAAGTTCAAAATACGGTCAAATATCTAGTTTGTGCGATCGTGTTTGTAGAAAGACAAAAAACAACATCTTTCTTTTATCTTCGAAAAGAAAGGAAAAAAAAAGAAAAAGAAAAAGGATTATAAAAGCAATCGTATATGAGTAAACGATATCGAGTGTTAAAAGTTTGGCGCGCTTGAGAATGTTTATGTTACGAGAAAAAGTGTTAACGTGGCTCCCGCGTAGACACGACATAGAGGGGAACGAATCTTCTTCTTCTTCTTCTTCTTCTTCTTCTTTCTTTTCTTTTCCTTTTTCTTTCTCTTTCTGATCCACCTCCCCTAGGTTACACCTCCACTACCATCACCACCACCTCTACCATCTGCTATCAAGAGACTGAAAGTCCGAGCTCGCGAGTTTCGCGCCGTTGGAAGAAGAGATCAGTAGTAAACCATTCGACGAAGTCGGTTGAATTTTGACCTCGATAGGAAACAGGTGTACAAAGATTCGTGTTCGCGAATTATACGATAAATTGATAAATTATAAGGAACGATCATAGCTCTACCTAGTGATCATTGCGTGTGTATATCGAGTGAGAAAATCATCGATCTCTATAGATCGATCTTCCGAGAGAGAGAAAGATTAAAAATTCTGTAGCTGAGATGAAAATACGTTCGCTTATAATTTTGGTAAGGAATTTATTTTGATATTGCAAAAGACAGAAGAGAAAGAAATAGTAAGAAGAGAAAAAAAAAAGAGAGGGAAGAAAAAATATTACAATAACCGATAGAATTAATATGATAAAATTAATTAGCCGTGGAACGTATCGTTTACGATATATAAACATTTTCTCAGGATCGATGTTCTTAAACAAGAAATAATATTATTTACCTTTTTCTGAAGGAAATAATCACGGAAGCGAAACGAAATCGTGCCGTGACGAAACGAGACTTTAAATAGTAACAATTTTCCAGTCGTCGAATCGATTAACTCAGCAAAGGTAACAAATTGCAAAAGGGTGGTTGAACGTCCCCTTGAACGGATTTGCACTTGTCTCGGTCGACTTTTATCTCGATAAAGTGGAACAACCTTTACCGTGGCCTTGATCCGAGGAAGCCGGTAGAACGAGGAAAAGTAATAGAACGTTCGTTTATGCCGGAATACCGAGTTCCCTCTCAGGAGAAAGGTTCATTAACGTCATCTGCATACTTCCTCTCTCTTTCTCGGCTATTAAAAGAGAAAGATCGAAACTACTTGCTGCTTAAAAATGGCAATAACGGGATAAATAAAAAAAAAAAGAAAAGAAAAGAAGAGACAAGAAAAAAAAAGAAAGAAGAATTCGTTCGAATGACGATCATGAAAATGATTTCAGTGAAATCGTTGTCGACCTCTGCGCGTCCTTCTTTTTTCATTTTTTTTTTTTTTACATCTCCTTCCTTCTTGTCTTGCACGGATGCTTACTGGGTCAACGTCGATTACAAACGCGTAGAACGGGATGAAAAATGGCTTCGTGGAGAAACATAGTTTCCTATTTTATGGCGATTTCACGACGTATAATAGATGTAAACTTATCGTATTAGTCTATAAGATCCATCTACACTGCGAAATGTTAATCGTGAATAGCTTCGATAAGGCAGCTGTTATAACTTTAGTATAGCACTTTGTGTAGGACGTCTATTTGGAACGGCAGTGTGAGAAACTTACGAGAGAACCTGTTATATTCGAGACTGAGAAAGAGAGAGAGAGAGAGAGAGAGATAGGTAAGTGGGCGGAAGTAAATATAGATAAACTAGATATTTCGAGATTCGATTCTTACATGCGAAAATGATGAATGAATTTTTTCTATCTATTTACAACAATAAAGCAAGAAACTTACGAGAGAAATTGTTAGACTCGAGACTAAGAAAGAGAGAGATAGAGACAGAGAAATATATAGGCGAAGTTGAGTATAGGTGAATGGGACATTTTGAGATTCAATATTTATATACATAAATGAAAAATTATTTTATATAATTGTTTAAAATTATAGAATAAGAAATTTAAGTTGTAAGAGAATCAGTTGTATTCAAAAGAGAAAGAAAGAGAGAGAGAGAGAGAGAGAGAGAGAGAGAGAGAGAAATATCTATATAAAACAGAATATAGATGAACAGGATGTTTTGAAATTCGATATTTATATAAAAAGTTTTTAATTAATTTTATTTTAAATATTTAAAACAGCAAAATGAAAAAGTTAAATTAGAATCTGTTGTACTCTAAAGGAAGATGAAGAGAGAGAAAAAGAGAGGGAGAGAGAGGGAGAGAGAGAGAGAGAGAGAGATAAATAGAATATAAATGTACAGAACATTTCGAGATTCAATACTTATATAAATAAATGAAGAATTAATTTTATCTAGCTATTTAGAACAATAGAAGGAATAACTTAAGTGAGAAACTGTTGTACTCAAAATAGAAAAAGAGAGAGAGAGAAGAGAGAGATATATGAGTAGAAGTGAATACAAGTAAACAGAACATTTTAAGCATTAATACTTACATACATAAATGAAGAATTAATTTTATCTAACTATTTAGAACAATAGAGTGAGAAATATAAGCGAGAGTCTGTGTTCCAAAGTAAGAGAGAGAGAGAGAGAGAGAGATAGAGAGAGAGAGAGAGAGAGAGAGAGAGAGAGAGAGAGAGAGAGAGAGAGAGAGAAAGAAATATGTAAGCGGAAGAGAATATAGGTAATCTGAATATTTCAAGATTCAATCTTTACATGTGAAAATAATGAATAAACTTTTTTCTAGCTATTTAGAACAATAGAAGGAGAAACTTACAAGTGAACTTATTACATTCAAAAGTGAAAGAGAGAGAAAGAGAGAGAAGTACATTGACGAAATTGAATACGAATGAACGGGACATTTTGGGCTTCAATATTTCTATACAAAAATGATGAATTCATTTTATTCAGTTATGTAGAATAATAAGGAGATAAATTTAAATGAGAACCTGTTGTACTTAAAAGAGAGAAAAGAGAGAGAGAGAGAGAGAGAGAGAGAGAGAGAGAGAGAGAGAGATAGTGAAATGCATGGGCGGAACTGAATACAGGTGAACAAGTCTGTTTAGGTTGAGATACTTACATGCAAAAATGACGAATGAATTTTATCTAGCTATTTAAAACGGCAGAGTGAGATACTTACGAGAGAACCTGTTATATTCTTGACTGAAAGAGAGAAAAAGAGAGAGAAAGAGAGAGAGAGAGGAGAGAAATACGTGGGCGGAAGTGAATATAGGTAAACTGGATATTTCGAGATTCAATTTTTACATGCGGAAACAACGAAAGAATTTTTATCCAGTTATTTAGAACAATAGGGCGAGAAATTTACGAGTGAACCTGTTACATTCGAGAGTAAAAAAGAAACAAAGAAAGAAATACGTGGGCGAAACTGAATGTAGGTGAACAGAACATTTTGTAGTTCAATACTTGTATACAAAAATTATGTATAAGTTTTATTTAACTATTTAAAACAATAGAGAAAGAAATTTACGTGAGAACGCATTGTACTCAAAAAAGAGAGAGAGAGAGAGAGAGAGAGAAATACGTGGGTGAAATACTGAGTACAGGTGAAAAGATCATTTTAAAATACAATATTTATATATAAACATGACGGATTAATTATATCTGACTATTTAGAACAATAGGACAAGAAACTTAAATGAGAATCAGTTGTACTCAAAAAGAGAATATATATATATATATATATATATATATATATATATATATATATATATATATATATATATAGAGTGAGAGAGATAGAGAAAGAGAGACAGAAAGAGATTTTGAAAAATCGAATATAAATGAAATCACATTTTGTGTCGTCCAATATTAGAAAAAATGGCGAAGAAATTTTTTCTAAATTATTTCTAAATAAATGAAATTATATATATATATATATATATATATATATATATATATAATATTACATAAATATTTTAACTGAGATATAGTTAGTCAAAAGAGAATATAAAAGAGTTTAATGGGAACTCTTTCGCAGTTTTTTCAGATCGTATAATACTAAACTCGTATAGTCAGTGGTAACTTGTTGCTGGGCATCCTCAGAAATGAAAAAGATTCCTCTTCGCGATAATCTTAAGTTAGCTGGAAAACTAGTAGCTAATGCTATATAAACCGAGCTTCCTCTTACAGATAACTGTTACGTCTCCGCACGTAATACTATCTTGCGCACGCGCTACAATTGTTCCTTCTTCTCGAGGAAGTTGCATCGTCTCTAATTGTGCCTTGAAATCATTTCTTAATTAAAACCACTGGAATATATTAGTTTATCCTTTCTTGTTTCTTTCACCTTGTTAATATTCCGAAACGCTTGTCGTGTGATATCGCAATTGTCCCTTTTTTTCTTTTTTCTATTTTCGTTTCGTTTTTTTTTCTTGTTTTCCATACGATCTTAGATAATTCAAGATTTTCTTTTAAAGATTAGAACGCACAATCTATATATCTTTCGAGAACGAATATTTTCTAATGCGTACTTTCACGCGCACATATCAAACGTATCTAGAATTCCAGGCTGTCTATTAAATACGAAGAATCTTATACGGCACGCGCTCGTTCGATGTAATAAATGATTTTTACTCGTAGAGATCTCTAAACCTGGTAAGGTAAAAAAAAAAAAGAAGAAGAAAAAAGGAAAAAATAACAACATTGCTTTCCGTTTCACTCTCTAGACGGTCGTACTACTATCCTCGTTTAACGTCGACTCGAAGGAGGATCAGAAAGACGATGGAATCTACGAGGATAAAAATCCAACAAAAGAGGACGTTTCTGTTTCTTCGACGATCAACGAGGAGCAAATTAGTGTCAAGAACAGGACCGATAAAGTACGAGACATAGTGAAATCCGTGAGTAAGCAATAAAATAAAAAGGAAAAAAAAAGCATAGGAGATTTCTTCATCTGAAATAACATACGAGTGTGATTACTTTTCATCTAGACGTTATCGCGAATGAAATCATTTTTTTAATAATTATCATTGATTATTCATTGTTTTCGAAATTGAATGATGATTGATTAATCATTTTTTTCATTGACTATATTCAATTCTTATCGCTCCAAGAATATCATTATGTTTGCTAATTTTAAAGAAGTTTTCTTAATTTTAACAACAGCTTAATATTAAAAATGTTTATAAATACTTTGTAAAATCAACTGATAACGATAATAATAATAATAATAATCTTTATAACAATAATATTATTATATATAATATAATATATTATTATGTAATATATGTTACATAATAATAATGTATTTAATATTATTATTATTATTATTAATAAAAAATACAATTTGCAGTATTAATATAGGTTGATAAGGTTGAAAATTGATAAGAATGAACTAAAAAAATCAAGGTCCACTCACTTATTAATTTCAAGTACTTTTATCAAGGTACTTTAATTCTTATCTCTCCAAGAATATTATGGTATATTTCCTAGTCAACTTTAACGAAAGTTTGTAAAGTTTAATGATAGTTGTTTATTATTGAAAATGTTTATAAATACTATGACGACAATAATGATAATGATGATGATGATAATAAAATTATCATATTATATATATTATATAATAATAATATAATATACATTATTAAAAAAATATATTTGGTGATATTACTAAAAATTCAATCGATAAGGATTGAATAAATAAAAAAGAGAAAAGTCAACTTGACTGACTTATCAATTTCACTTTTAAAGGCCCTGAAAGTGACCGAGAAGAGGGAACAGATCGGTCAGGTAATACCAATAATACGTAATATGTCGGTACGACAAAAATTACTTATGGCGAGATTAATTTCAAAGAGAATAAACGATAACGAAACAACACCGTCTTCTGCAACCGTGGATGCTCGATCTCTGTTTGGCGACAATGATAACAACAGAAGGAACGCCTCGAGAGCTTTGATGTTGCCTATCAGTGCAGATATTGCAAGGATCATTTCCGACGATATTTCTGGAGACGAGATGGAAGAGGATGAAGAAGAGGAGATGGAAGAGGATGAAATTGTGAAGGAAGAAGTTGAGAAGAACGAGAAAGATGAGGATGCAAAGGACGAGGAGGAGGGGAAGGAGAAAAAAAAGGATGAGGAGGTAAAGACCGAGAAGGAAAAAGAAGAAGAAGAAGAGGATGGGAAGGAAACTGCAGAGGAATTACCAAAGGTAATTTAAACTTTCTTAATTAACGCGATATGGATAATAATCGTTATTATGAAATCGCGCCTTCTTTATTTTTTTTCTTTTTGTTGTTTCTCTCTCTCTCTCTCTCTCTCTCTCTCTCTCTCTCTCTCTCCTCTCTCTTTCTGTCTCTCTCTCTTTCTTTTTTTCTGTTTTCTTTCTCTTTTCTTTTTTTCAATGTGAATTCCACGCAACTTGTTACGTTACGGCGTCGGAGGTGGAAGTAATCTGATACTATGCCATCCTGTCGCTCTTTGAGATGTCATAAAACGTTTTCTTTTTAAACATTAATAAGAGAAAAGAAAAAAGAGAAAAAAAAAAACAAGAAACATTTTATTCCTTTGAGAATGGATCGTTTTAATTCAGCAAGATGTCTATCGATATTAGAATCAACAGTATAAACGAATTAACACATTTCTCCGAGAGAGTTTTTCGTTTTATACTTTCACGCGAAGTTCGCGTTTGCCATGCATAATCGCAATGCCTCATAAAACTTCTCTGGACGTAGCAATTAAAGAAAGAGAAAGAGAGAGAGAGAGAGAGAAAGAGAGACAAAGAGAGAGAGAGAGAGAGAGAGAGAGAGAGAGAGAAAGGGAATAAAAAAGAAAATAAAAAGATAAAAGAGAAAAAGAACGAAACAAATCTATGTATGTTCTTATTTCCTGAGATAATTTTCTCTAACTAAAAGAAATATACAATTAGCGCATGACGGGTGAATACGAAAGTGCAATCGCAACATCGTAAACGCGGACTATCTCGATATTTGAATATCTCGAAGAGATCGAGAAGGTTTACGTTAATTTTAATGATCCCTTTGAAATCGATCTTCGTCTCTTTTCCTTCTTCTCGTTTTTTCTTCCTTCCCTTTTTTTATTTTTAATTTAATTTTGTCGGATGTTCAAGGCACAAGAGTTGCGATCGGCAAGACCTGTCCCAAGAAGACGACCCTTTTATCGGATGCCGCCGCCTCCACCGGTGAATCTATCAACGAGAAGACCGTCTTCTCTTAACAGAAGAAACGTTTATGCAGGTCGGTCTATTCTATCCTTCTATCCGTTGTGAATAAAAAAAAAAAAAGGAAAAAAGAAAGAAAAGAAGAAAAAAAAGAGAAATAAAAGTCTCGTCGATGTCATCATTTCCTGGCAAACGATTATCCAAACGAGATAAGGAAAATCGGATCTTTCGCTTTTGCAGATCCACCGAGAACGTCTCCATTGAGACCATCGAGAAAACCTTCCGAGCCAAAGAGGGTTCCCACGGATAAGGAATGTACTTTCTTTTCTAAAACCGTATGCCTCGAGGCTACGGATTATCCGCAGTAAGTACGATAATGTATGATATTATTTAAACGTTAAGATTGACTTTTATTTTTATTATCGTTTAGTTTTATTTTCTTTTTCGTTTCCTCTCTTTTCATTTTTATACTCTATTAAAGCGAAGCGATAACGAGGAGCTTGAGAAACAACAAAGACATGGTGTCAGCTTTGTTGACCGATTACAAGGTACAAGAGGGAAGATTCGACGATCATTCTTCGCCTAGCCCTTTTGAAAATCGATACGAAAATCGATTTGAGAATCGTTACGAGAGTAATGAAATTAAAAGGTAAATTTAAATAATATATATATATATATATATATATATATATATATATATATACATGAATATTAATCGCGTGACTATTATCTACTATCTGAAAACTTCTTTGCGTGTTCTCAATACATTCTATTTTTTTTATCAGCAAATCTATCGCATAGTTAAATAGCGTTATAACGTAAGTGATAATTTAACGAGCACAATGATGCTTTAGAAATCGGGAGACACGGAAGGATTGAAAACAAAAAAAGAAAGAAAAGAAAAAGAAAAAGGAAAAGAATTTTTTCTTAATCGAGTGAGAACAATTTCAGTGTATATTTCACGTCGTTCAATTAACTTTCACCATTTTCAAATGCAATCCATCGATCGAAAGAAAACACACTAGACATACATATACGATCGATTATACAGTTTCGTAAATGCGATAAATGTGAACGTCGAATAATAAATTTCTTTCTTTAGATCGGACAATCCATTCGATAACGTTGAAGAAGGATTCACATGCCCGTCTACGGTTAAATATGCACGTCCACAATTGGCTAGAGCAGCATCTGGAATTTGGAAATACATAATAAATACAGGAGAGCATACTCAAACGTTACGTTTGGAGAAGTGTTCGTAAGTGTTGATCCTTATTTAAAAGAAAATTATCGTTTTAAACGAATAATCAGAAAATGAAACATAATTGATCAAAATAACGATATCGTATCTTTCATTTCAGAAATACTCGAAGTAGTTGTTCCTTCATATCGGAGAACTATCGTTCTTCCTGCGTGCAAGTTTACAATTATCATCGATTGTTAACATGGGATTCGAAATTAGGTCTTCATATGGATATATTCAAGGTACCTACTTGTTGCAGTTGTCACGTTCATGGTTATTCCGAAATATTTCCACCGCATGAAAAAGATCCGCCGCCGAAACCGAAAGAAAAATTTCCTGGTGCTGAATTTGTTACCAATAACGAGTCAAAGGACGATTATCCGGAATTGAGCAAACCTAATCATAATTACGTCAGTAAATACAACAATCCAAGTTCGAGCTACGATTCGAATATCGGTACATTCCACGAAAATTTTTTGACATTAACGAGATATCACGATGGATGTTGCCAAAACAAACATTTTCCAGGATTATCCAGTAACAAAAGACCAGTGATCGAAACTTCGTCGACCAGCCGACCTAGTTTCACACTTCCTGGACGAACCAGAGCAAAGGGACCCTCGACCATTCACAGACCCTTTGATAAATTACCTCAACAACATGCACCCAATACTAGAGCTCCTGGATACATTGGACCATTGAACAAGGGACACTCTTCTAGACCTACTAGACACAGACCACCGTTCAGAAGGGAGTCTCTTCAAATGGAAGAATTCTCTGATAATCCTAATAATAGCTCGTTGAACAGGTTAGTCATATCATTAAAAAGGAAAATATAAAGTGTTCTCTGGAAAGTTTGTACTGATGATTAATTAACCCAGGTATATCAAATGCTCTTGAAACTCTTTTCATTTTTTATCACTCTCTTTCTTCCTTTTTCTCTCTCACAGTTTTTTTTCTTTTTTTTTTTCATAAATTTAATATCTATTTTATTTGATAAACTGTATAATGTTGGTTTCTCTTGATAACTGTCTTGATTTTATCATCATCATTGTTAGAAAGTCTTCTCAAGTGTTCTAGATTTTTTAAATTGAAATTCCCAGATGTAAACATTGCAAATCATTTTCTAACATCCGTTTAACTAAATCATCATTCTCATAAACGACAAAAATCTATTTTATCAATTGCGTTGCACATTTTTGCCTTTTTTGTAATAGAAAAACATTTAAAAAAAACGGACTTTGTTATTTTCCATTTTCGATTGACATACAAATTGAAATAATAAATTACAAAAAAAAAGAAATATATTAAAACATTATTACTTCAATGCCACGTTTCAATATATATACTTAATACACGTTTAATATCGTTATACACGTTTTACAGATATGTTTCGACATACGTGAAGAAGTGACACGAATCTTCTGGACAAGTCGATACACCGGGTGTCTCATTTTAAACGATCCAAATATATATTTTAAATATCTTTAAACGAGCCAAATATTTCTGATACTATCGAATTTTATAAACAAACGTTTTAAACAAAAGTTGTGAAATTTATAAAAAACAAATGTAATATTTATTGCAGCTACTTCGCAGAGGATGCAGTTAGGCGACAGATATAAAAATACTATAGTCACAGTATTTTTGTTCTTTTAATAAAGATCGATATTTTAAGCTTAACAATTGTTTTAGAAAATATCAATACAAATTCAACGAACATCTGTAGTATATCTTTTCATTGATATTTCATCAAGTTATAATAACTATAGTTATTTAATTATAAACCCAGATCGCAGTCATATATCACAAATCATAAATTATAAAACATTATAAATCACAAATGTTCGATAAAATTTTGGTGAAAACATATTCGTTGGATTCGTATCGATATTCTCTATCACTTTTGTCAAATTTAAAATATCGATTTCGATTAAAAAAAATCGTTTTGAATTTTGTATCTTGTGAATAACTTTTTCTATGAAATAGCTTCAGCAAATATTACATTTCTCATTTTAAATCTCAAAACTTTTATTTGAATCATTTCTTTATAAAATAGAAAATCAAAGATATTTGGCTGGATTATTTAAAATGAGATAATTGGTATAACAAATTTGATTTGTGTCAAAAAAATGAATCATTTTTCTTTGTGTAGATATAGTCAACCGTACGATCAAGATACAAACGCTTCTACCAGATTACAAAATGGTGGCTTCGACGAAGAGTATCAAGAACCTCCAAGACGAATCAATTATAACTATCATCCGATCTTAGATTTCTTTAAACCGGAAGCATCGATGTTGCAATCTTCGGAAATCAAATTCCCATTGCAATTGTCCGATGTTCCAAACGATTCGAATTCTTGGAAACCAATGTTAACATCTTAGAATATCTCGTTATCTTTTATCAGTACCTGACGCATCGTTCTTTCGTAAAGAATTGTAATTATCTTCTTTTCTATTTGTTATTTATCAAAATTCATGATCGATCCGAACGATCGTGTATTATATAAAGAGTAGATGTATAAATTTTGTTAAAAACTAAAAATTTTTAAATATATGTACATATGTATGTAAATCAAATATATATATATATATATATATATATATATATATATATATATATTTATGCGATAACGAATATGATTCTCAATGATGAATTCGTGCTTAAATATCGGAATACAGTATTATATTCGTTCGCATTAATGTATCTTTTATTAAAGATGACTTTTATCATATTATAACGAGTCATCTTAGATAAATAATCGATCGTTTGTAACCGTTTTTTATATTTATTATTATATATTGTTGTACTCTTTATTTATACGTTAACTTTAAGAAAATAAAATAAATTATCATAGCCCTATACCTATTTGTGTGTGTGTGTGTATATATATATTGTGTATATATATATATATATATATATATATATATATATATAAAATATATATATTCGTTGAAAATAAAATTCTAGGTGATTATCCAAAACAAAAAAGATTAGAGAAAGATGATTGTTAAACTTGAATTTGATAAATTCTTCGAAATCGTCGACGACTTCTACTCGTTAACGTTGAAAGAAGGTTACACTTATTTTTATTTCACTCGAATAAAAACAAGAAGCGAATCTCTCTCCGTGGAAAAAGGAGCAATCGAAATATTTGAAATATCGTGAGACCAAATAGACAGAATGCGAGGCGATTTACTAGACTCGGTCGTCCGTGAATCGTTTGTCTCGGCAAAAGCTATTATCTGACTCCTAACCGTGTCGATTCGCGAAGCGTGACGACTCCATGCAGCATGCGTTTCGACTTTCTTCCTTCGACCGAAACTTCTAAAGAACTATTATGGAACCTTCCCTGTGGAACGCTTCAGCTAAGAGTTCATAGTACCTTGAATCATGTGGTATGAACTCATTAGCACGTTGTCTGCCAACGCTTATATAAAGGGTGTCCCGTTTAAATCCAACAAAAATTGGAATATCTCGTGAAAAACTGAACCTATCAAAAGAATTTTTTACAAATTTTTTTGATATGAAGGTATTATATGGGATCGATTATATGGGGCCAATTTTTTTGTAGGTTAAATGGTGGGGGAAATTTCGAAGTTACATGAATTTTTTTTATACGAAAATATATATTCTTATTTTCACGGCTTCTTTTCAAAGAATGAAACGAATTCAATAATATGCGATACGAGGTATTTTATTATTGTAAAACGTGATAAATTATATAATAAATTAATGAGTCACAAAGGAATATAATCACGTATCGCTGGTTGCCTGTCAATAGGCTGCATGTTGCATTCAAAAGGCCGAAGTTCTTATGAAACATATTTTGTTTACTTAAATCTGAGAAGCATAAAGAAAAAATATTGTTTACTATAGTATTATGCATTGTAATAATGCAATGCATAATATAATATAGTATTATATATTGTATTATGTATAATATTATATTATATTGTATAATACTGCATTATATTATGGCGTTATTTTTATAAAAAAATATATATTTGTACAATTAAGAGATACGATGTATATACTATGTATTATTAACAAAAGTGAAAATAAAAATGTTTCATGTGAAAAAAAACAAACGTGTTTTTAATTAAATTGTATCATTATTTTCCTCACCTAAACAACTGATTCTTTTATTTTAAATTCTGGAGAATGCGGAAATTTTTCCCGCAAATCGAGGATTGTATCAGGATCACATAATTCCAGAAGAGGTGGCAAGTACTCGCATACCACCTCCTACTAACTCATTCTCTCCTGTTCAAAGATTCAAATTCTGGAGAACGCAGAAATTTTTCCCGCAAAGCGAGGTTTGTATCAGGATCACATGATTCCAGAAGAGGTGGCACGTTCGCGCGTACCACCTCCTACTAACTCATTCTCTCCTGTTCAAAAATTCAAATTCTGGAGAACGCGGAAAGTTTTCCCGCAAAGCGAGGTTTGTATCAGGATCACATGATTCCAGAAGAGGTAGCACGTTCACTCTTACTACCTCCTACTAACTCATTCTCTCCTGTTCAAAAATTCAAATTCTGGAGAACGCG